>NW_008236029.1:622569-649055 GCF_000691975.1 Corvus brachyrhynchos
CTCTCTCCAGCTCCCTTGTAGACCTTCTTCAGGTACTGGAAGGATTTATTATTTAATTATGATCATTTAATAAAAAATTGAGTGAATTTTAATTGCTGTAAATATCCTTCTGGAATAGTTTTATGTAAAATAAGATGCAAACACAAAAAAGATGCTTTATTGCATCTTGGATGACTTTAAATGATTTTGAAGTTATTTAAAAATAAAACAGTATGGTTTCTGCTCAGAAAATTGTGAGATAAATACATTGAAATTCAAAGTGCAGGCCAGACTTTCTGCTAGAAATAGTCCATTTTTTAAAAAAAGAAAAAACCTGTAACAGAACATCAGAACTGGTGACAAAACATGACAGCTATACTTCACTCTATTTATGTTAACTGCCAAAATCAGATTAAATTAGATATTTCAACTGTCCTCCTAATTTTGTTTAAAACTGCATTTTCTTCTCAGATTTAATGAAACTTTCATACCATTAAAGGAAAAGTTATTTAGCTCATTAAATTAAATTTAAATTCACACAGTTTTTCCAACATAAATAAATAATCCAAATATTTTCATCCAGACAAATCTAATGTGATGTTCAGTTAAGAGAACAGAACATTCCGTAATAATCTAAATCCATGCAGTGACTTGAAATATTTTTATAAGACAATGCCAACTTAAATTCAACTTTCTGTTTAGTCCAAGTAATACCAACAGTAATATTTAAATGAGTGCTGAGAGAAAGAAAGTATTTCTGGTAAGTTTGTTTGGTTTACATAGTTAATGACATTTTGTCTCTGTACAATTTCTACTCACTTAACTGTGCCCAAGAAGGGCCATAAATAATGTCAAGATGACAATGTCAGTCTACACATAAGCCCAACACTTATCATAGCCAGGCAACTTGCAGACAGAGACAAATTGATGTAATTTATGACTTCTGTTCTTTGAAAAAGAGGGAGGACTTCTTAGTCCCAGCCTTTGCATACATGTATAGACCAATATTTTCAAGTGTGTATAGGACTGTACTGGTACATTTGTATAATGGCTGAAATTGTGAGCATTTGTTATTACATAGTCTGCTCTCACAGAGATCTCAGTACAGGATCAGGGCATATGAACTGAAGTGAAGCCACTAAATTATTTTATCAAAGCTCTCTGAAATCTGATAAATGGAAATGCCTTTGACTGCACTGACCTGCACAGTATTTTATAAGTGAATGGATTATTATGGGATGTCCTGACCATTAGTAATGTTAAATCATAGGAGTCTTTCTTCTTTTTCATTCTTAGCTGTCTGCATAACAGACCTAATAGTGCATCTCGTTAAAAACAGTGGCTCAAGCAGGGGTTTTGTGGTGGTTTTCTGCCTGTTGGTGATCTACCCTTTTACAAGGTAGTTAGTAGTTCTTTCTTTGACTGTAGGAATGTACATCAATTATCTCTTCAAAGGGACCCTCAAAGGACTTAAAATCAGCTACTCAAGGTTTATATTTACTTAAAAAATCTTAGCATCTCCTTAGAAAGAATCCTTATTTTGACTTAGTTTCCACTGCTGGGTTTTCACTGGACTTGTTTCTGCCACAGCAACTCAGTACTAACTTTGTTAGGTTCAGCCACAGAAATGTTTTATCACCATGGCTACACAGAATTAAGCACGCTGGACACAGTGCTGCAAAGACTGGACATTCAGCAAAGCCTGAGGCCAACCCAGGCCTCAGTTTAAGCATGGAGTGTTCCCACAGTCGCTGGGATGATTCACAGGAACACACACACAATATGTACCTAATCTGGGGAATGAGGAGCAGAGCGTTCAGAAGGCTGGTGGATCCAACCTCTGGGCTTCATCCCACACATCCCCTTCATTTCAAAATTGTCCTCAGTGGTTTTAATACTCCATAGCTTTTCCCTCCTCACATCTTCAGCTTTTCCCCCAGTTTCAAGCCTTACTTTGATCTCGGATGTCATAACATAAACAACAGATGCAAATACTTCTTTGGTGACCACTAATCTGTCTGTAAATCTTCTGTTGAATCAGAGCTAAAAATAATGACATTCTGTGTTATTTGGCATAATTCATCTCTTCACTTTTATACTCTGGGAAAACAGAAAAATATTGCTAACTTTAAGGAATTTCTGATTTTAAGGTGTCTCATAGATGGTTCATTGTATACCTTACTGCCATGGGAGATATTTAGGAGTACCTCTAAACTTTGTTTTACTGCATTTATAAAAGGCAGAAATTTTTTTCTCTTTGTTTGCTTTTCTTAACAAGGAAACAGTGTGAGTGAGTAAAATAAATTTGCTAGCATTAGACCTCTCAGTTCACCTCTTTTACAAGATGTTCCTTTAGGTTTACAAGTTGAGGGTACAACTTTATTACTGCAGTTTACTGTTTCCTTTACCCTAGGCACTAGAACAATTCTGCATTAATGGCATTAATACTGTCATTTCACTAATACTTCCCAATAGGCCATGGCAGGAGCTGTTATATGATTAACAGTTTTAGAGATGATTGTTGAAATCCTAACTACTGTTGAAGTAGCCAACCTAAAACCAAAAAAAGACAGTAGTTTTCAGCCAAATGTTGCCAATTGCACAGAGAACTAACAGTGCCAAACTAAACTGTATACATAGCATTGACTACAGAGCATTCACCTCTCCCTCCTATAGATTGTATTTGTCAAGCTACAAAAGGTTCACTGTTTTATTCCTAGAAGATACTCCTCTACAGCATAAAAGCTATTCAGCATGCCTCAAGATTTTATCTCTTACATAAATGAAGAAGTACAGGAACATTTTTAAGAATAATCTTTTAGGACAAGAATCTCAAATGTGCCAAAGTTTAGATCTATAAAGAGAGGGTTGGAACAAGAATAAATACCTGAATTCCTCATACAGCAAAAGTGGGCGAATAAACTCTAAGAAACATGGTTCATGGGCACAAACAGTAAGCAGCTCAGGTGTGTCTCACTCTGTTAGCTATTTCCTCATGAATTAGCTGTCAGTTACTCAGTTACAGCAAACTGATTTACCTGGGTTTAATTTTCTTTGAAACACTGTCACATGAGAGACTAGAAAACAGGGCTTCTATTCCCTCCTCAGTCTACGGGATTACAGGCCTACAAATCCTCTTCAAAGTAAGAGTTTGCTCCATAGAAATATTGACTAGGATGGGTCAAATATGTTCTCTATTCCTCTATTGTCCATAATGGTGCTGAAGCAGGAGCATTATGCCATGAAGAGCACAAGGTTCATAACGCTAAAGAGGAAGTGCTCAAGTATGACTGTGCTATGACAGCCCATCAATACAGATGTCAGGTGTCCTAAGAACTTGTCTGTTTTCTGAATATTGTTTATAAATTTTTCAGGGATTATTAAATAAATATAGTATTTAACTTCTTTTCATAATTAAGCTGTTAAATTATAGAAAGGATGGAGCTGTAGTTCATGGTGAGTTTGAGATTTCAGGTATGCAATAGGTATGCAGTTTCTGAAGACAGTGTTTGAATATATTTGTGAAAACATACTGGCCTGAGGGTTCTCCTGTTGGGTGACCCCAGCCAAGTCCATTGCAGATTAATAAAATGATTGAATTTAGGTGCCTCCAAATCATTAAAATTTCACTGTAGGCATCAGATTCTTTTTAATCTGTGGCTTAGGCTCATACTGTATTTCTACACCTAATTCCCACTCATTTCTTATTTGAAAAGTAGAAAAATATTCAGACAATTGCTCAACAAATTTTTTGCATAGACAAACTTTTGGCTTGAAATGTTTTGGTTCCAGAAGTTCTCACACCCCAGACGCACAACAGTTGCAGTGCATTCAATTCTAACAGGACTCTTCCAAACACATCAGAATAGACAGCTATACACACACACTGGACATCCAGCCTGTGATGGTTTTTTAGAGACAGAACTAGTAATCCTTACAAAAATTAAGGGTTTAACAGTCTTTGGCCCCATAAGATTTCTTTGAAACTGTTTATCTATTTTGTGGATGTCTACACACAACAAACCTAAAATGCTCATCAAAACCTTTCAATATTGTGCTGTGGACATGTTTAATACTTACAAGAGAGCCAGCGGCTGTTTTTAAGAAAATATTTTTTTCATACAAAAGTGGCATTGAAAGGGATAGCATGACACAGCCAATAAAAACAGGTTTCAAATGAACTGCTTTTAATCAGTCATCACTTAAATGAAATAGAGCTTCTGGCTTCCTTTTTTTCCAAATAATGTGGTCTCTGATAATATGTCCACTTGAAAGTACTATTATCAGTTTGTGACTACCTACATGGGTTATGATTGTGGAAGCAAAACTGACCAGAGTCTACATTTCACATGCAAAAAAAATATTTTTTTCCAGAGAATCCATTTAGTTCTTTCTAATGTTTCCTGCTCATTGTGTAAGAGGATTTTTGTTTCCTGTGTTTCAGATAAGGAACAAGGGAAAGAGAAATATCAAACTATTGCATTTCAAGAATGCAATTAAAGACTTCACCTTCAGTAGTGATGGCTTGAGTACTTCTGAATATGCTCATCTAGGCTTTAAAGCATGGCTGTTATGATTTGCTGATAGAGGACCATATCCTCAAGTGTTACATAGCACCACAAAGCTCTGTGAATTTGCTGTCTCAAGGATCAGGGGTATTACTGATAAGCTGGGGATCTACAGGTTTCAAAAGAGCCCATAAATATATAATAACTTCCTTCTAAAAAATACATAGTTGTCATAGATGAGGTAATTTATAAATGTCAGATCACCTATCATTAAAGCAACTGTGGAAATTATCATTCCCCTTTCCACTCCCTTTAATTTTCTCCTTTCCCCTTCCCCTCCTCATTCTTTTCTGGCTTTCTTCTTCCCTTCATGATATAAGGCAGAGCTAGACATTTCTTCTGTCTTTCATTACAGACGAAGGAACTCCCAGGACAATCAACTTCTTCCAGCTATCAGAGCAGTATGTAAACATATTGATCAGTCTCTTTCTTTAGAGCAAGCACAGTTTGAAAAACCAAAAGCCACTGGCACAATATTTATTAGCCTGCAGAAAAATTGAAAATTCAGGGCTGGCATGATCAAATAAGATGACTCAAGCTGACAACAACTGAATTGCTGCAAGAATAACTCAAAAATTGGAAATGTCTCATTCATTTCCCTAGTTTTTACTGTCTTCATATTTAAAATGAAAGTTTTATCTACTGGCTTCATTATCTGGTTTTCATTGTGGAATTTATAGTATTCATCTTATTAGCTTATTCATTCCTTGTATTTCTTTTATGAAGGCATGACCTCAAATACAGTAAATTTCTGACTTCACTCACCAAAATTTTAGGTTTTTCCAGAAGTTTAAAGTATATGGGATATATAATGGTATTTAGCCTTTTAGCTTTGGTATCTAGCTTTTTAGGAGATTTAAGAGCATTTACAACCCTGCCCTCACGCTGTGGCTGCAAATATACCTTCCTGGTTTTACCTGCAGGAGGATCTAGAGAGCTCAGACTCTTGATGAATGTGACATTGGCAGACTTTGGCTTGAGGTAGTGTGGTCAACGCAAGACATTCAGGATATCTTCAACAACTATTTATTTGAAAGAGGTGGTAGGCATTGATAAGATGGAGGTTGTTTCTTCTCTGCTCTTGGCTGCCAAGACATTTTGTTAACAAGTGATAATGACAGTTTACAGAATTATGGAGATTTGCCTGAAAAATACATCCAACCGCATTGATTACAGTTCTATTTTGCAATCTCTCTGAAGAAACTAATCCTGCATAGTTTGCATTCCCTTATTTACATCACAGAATTTTCTTTCCTTCTCACACTTTGTTTAAAGCCTTCCTTTTCTCTGTGGCCATCCGACTATGAATCTTATGCCTACATGTTTAAGCAAAAGCATTCAGCACAATCTTTCAGCACATCATTATATTTTTACATAGAAATCTCCTAGCCCTGTCTTAGCAAAACCCTAAATTATTTCCTTCAAAACCTGTTTATTTTAATGCTGTGAAATTGAGACAGATTGTATTTAATGAAAGAATGACTTTAAGTTGAGAAGCTTTTATAGAAATGCATAGTCACAGAGTAGATAGTCTTTACTGTATGTGCCTCCTGGGGGTGATTTGGATTAGGAGTTTTCTAGCCGAATTAAGTACTTAACAAAAGAACTATTTTCCCATCTATGAACACAGCTCTACTGCGCAAATACCATTACTGACTGTTGAAATTACACAGTAAACATCCATAGGTCACATGCACAATTTCTACTGATGTTAGAGGGAACACTGTATTTGTATGGAAAAAGGCTAGTGCAGAGTGCTTAGAGAGAGAGTGGGAAGAAATAAAATATTAAAATACAACATAAGAATGAAGCTACAGGCCTGATTCTGCTTTCATTACAATCATTTGGATTTATATGACTTCATTCCAGCTTACTTCACAAGCAGTTAAATTACTAAGAATTTCCAAGATCAAGAGCAGTAGTTTAATTAAAAGGGAAAAATACAACCTTTGAAAGCAAGAAACTGATGAAGAAGAAACTTTTAAAATATATAATTTCAATGGTTGTGTTGTCATTTAAATTTCAGATCTTATCCTCAGCTATCTGACTCAGCTGGAGATAGTGAAGTTGATTAGTGCTGGATAAGGATCTACACCTTTAACAATAGCTCATATTCATAAGTCTTTAGCCAATTGCATGATGGACAACCTTCTCTGGGCAGTCTGTGCAAACAGCTCCCACATCAGTTCCTGTAGATTCTTGATGGCATGCTGTGGTGTAAGTATAAACCAGTTCAATATTTAGAAATTTTTAAAAAGGAATTATTATTCCTAGAGAGCAATGGAGTATTTATTTTGGTTAGAATGTGTTGCAAGTTGTACTCTTGTTACGCAGGATGTGAAACTACTCTGGTTCAGCAAGATGGCTTCCATCTTCTGTTAGACTAAAAAAAACCACTGTGGTAATCTCAGAATAATTTTATGAAACAAGTTGATATTTTAGTAACATTTTTTATTGCTTCATTGCCTTGGGAAATAAGTTTGTGGGTTAGAGGAGAAGGCAAATAAGAAACATACCGAGAGACTGTACATACTTTAACACTGGCACCAACTAAAGTATTTCCTTAAGAAATTAAAAATTACAAAAGCAGAAAGACATAAAATGGCTACACAGATTTATGCCAAAGGTTTCTCTTGTTCAGAATCCTATTTCTGACAATGATCAATACTAGAAGCCCAGGGCAGTATATTCTCCAAGATACCTTCAGCTTAGGAATTTTGTGAGGTAAATTCTTATGTAGACAATTGCACTTTATGGTCACTGCTGGACTCTTTCCTCATGTATTTATCTAATATAATTTAAAAAAACATTTTTATTTTTGGCTTCCACAACATCCTGTGGCAGAGTTCCATAATTTTATTATGTATCATGAGAAAAAGTACCTCTTTCTTTTGTTTGTTTGTCCCTAAGGGAGCCAGGGACAAATGAAAAGGGGCTGTATTCACCCAGTAACCAGTAATGCTTGCAGATATTTGCAGAGCTGCACAAGGAAAATGCTGATTATGACCACGGCTCTGCAGGCAGGAGAGCAAGGGGCATTCAGAGCACAGTCCAAAGACTGAGCTGAAATTTTGCAGTAGGAGAAAGCAGAGAAGTCCTTGCTTGTAGTGTGTCCTTAGAGTTTCACATTTTGTCAATGCTCTTGTGAGTCCTGGATATCTGTGTGCCACAAACCAATGCCAGGTGTTTATCTGCACAAATCCAGTGAGAAATGCAAGTGACTGAAAATAAGGCTCCTGTACACTCCACTGAATAGCCCCAGCCTGCTAAGGAAATACATGAACAGGAAATTGTATGGATCCTAAGGGCAGCCCAGAGTACAGCCTGTGGTGTGGCGAGCTGCATGTTTTCATGTGCTGTGGTTTGTCCTTTTTGAAGTGGTCTTGTAATGCCCTGAAAATATCCACGTTTAGGCAGTAAACATGTACGTGAGTCTGCTGGTAGTGAATTTCAACTTTGGAGAGTGTGACTCGCTTAGTGGACAGTTACAGCCTGATACCTTCACACTGTCCCTTTCTAGAGACAGCGAAAAACCCAACGCCTCTTCTCAGCTTCTCAGCTACGTTTCTTCTGTTTATCAAACACCAAGAAAATGTATTGCACTTATTTTTTCAATGCTCAAATGACTAAAATGTCACACTATAAAACTGCTAACCACAGAATTTGAAAATTGTTATTGCTTAACTGTAAAGTATTCTGTGTTTTT
The DNA here is from genome assembly GCF_000691975.1 of Corvus brachyrhynchos. Taxonomy (NCBI): domain Eukaryota; kingdom Metazoa; phylum Chordata; class Aves; order Passeriformes; family Corvidae; genus Corvus; species Corvus brachyrhynchos. The sequence goes on from NW_008236029.1 coordinate 630,823, forward strand.
AGACAGAAAGTATGGCTTCACAGCCAAGGACTTCACAACTAAGGACTGAAGGCAGCAGCAGCACTTTTCAAATATAAGCTATAAACTATAAGTGTTGTTTTTCATCAAAAGTAAATGGTGTTTGCCAAATTACCTAGTGGTCTGGGGTTGAGATTCTCAAGGCTTTTCTCAGGCTCGGGAAGGAGGACTACAGTACATGGTATGAGGAGAAAAAACTGGCTTTCCAGCTTTTGGCTGCATGTCAAGCTTCTGGTAAGTAATAGATATGAGCACTGCAATTAATTGATTGAGCAGGGAATTTTCCAATGAATGACTACTGCTTAGAGTAATTTTAGGAAACTGAGCACCTGGAAAGCATGAAATAGGTGTAAATATGTGCAGCTGAAGATCTTTGGTGTTTAGGAATGTGCACTAGACTGTTGCACTTTGACATTCTTTTATTTTTCAGTGCTTCAAGTAGTTCAGACCATCTTTGGATTCCAGTGTCTTACCTTACTTTAAAAACAAGTATTACCAGGCATTCCCTGAACAAAATAGCTAGTGGTGGTAAAAGGGAGAATAAAGTAACAAACAAAGGTGTTTACATAGAGTTGGTATCATATTATTATTAATAATATTTTATTAACTAGAATATAATAATGACAGAAAACTTTCACATAAATTGCTCATCAAATCAGAGTCCTTGACAGAAGAAAGGAATCCAGAGAAATATATGGAAGAAACTGAAGTACACCAAATTTCAATCTATTATATCCCAAGAAAGTAAGGAATTATAAAAGTTACTTCATTAAATTTTTTACTCCTTATTCTATTATTCTATATAGTCTTTAAATAGGCTATTTTTATGCTATTTCTATCTATAAATTAACTTGTTTGGTGACAATGGTCACTGAATTACTTATGATGCATGAAAGTGAAGAGAAAATTTTCATCTCACCTAATTCAAAAAGGTAATTCACAAGTGTGGCTGAGCAAATACAAAGTCCAATGTATGACAAAAATATCACATTAAAATATGTCAAAAAATCACTGGTGTGAAGAAAAAAAAAAATTTTATTCCTTACACAGATATTTATTACTTAGCCTAGACCAATTGATAGCAGCTAGTCAAACAAAAAAGACAGCCTCAATGAAGTGAAGGTATCTTTATTTCAGCTGGGAGGAATAGTGAGGGTAATTTTTTCGGTTAGAAAGGCAAGACATTAGGTTGAAGATGAGGTTTCAAAAAACTTGGACTTCAAAGAAGCCTTCAAAGGGCCAATGCTGCAAAGTTAACTTCCATCACCAATGCACAGTAAATATTCAAAGGACATACTCCTGAAAGGCCCCTCTAATGAGAAGTTCTCAGGGTTTTCCAACAGAGGCCTCCAGCTGATATTGCTCCAGGTTATGTCTCCTGCTTAAAAACTTGTTTTGTGGTTACCACCTTCCTGGAAGCAAGTTAGCTAGTCACAGGGAAGAAGCACCAACCAGTACAGCCTTACAAAACACAGTTTGGTATCCTTTCTTTTCACTTCACTTACATATTTAACAAGCTCCTATAAATGTTTTATCTATTTTGAAGACAATGACTTTATTTAACTGTCACCTTAAACTGACTTAAAGTAAGTATTATTTTAAGGTAACTGGATAACAGAAATCTCTTTAGGTGGTATGGAAAAATGTATAAATGGAGGAAGTGGGACACCTTTTAACTTCCCTATCCCTGCAGTATTTCCTCTAATGTGTTTGAAGAATAGTAGATGGCATCTCAGCTTCACTTTCACGTTATTAGCACACAGTAGATATTGGTAAATATGTGTGAACCTTAAGGCCAAAAGGGGCACATATGTGACAGGCCATCCTCAAAGAGCACAAATCTAGGTATTATTCAGACCACCTGCCTGAGGCAGCCCACACTGGTGTCTGTAAAGGCTGACTCACAGTGTTGCTGATCTGTGTCACTCTTCACATATCCCTCCTTTCTACACTGCTTGTGTAAATTTTCTGCACTCCTCATATACCCAAGCAGCTCAAGTGCCTGGAGCTGAAGAGTAAACATAATATGGTTCCTCTTCCTATTCTCTATGTCCCATCAAATAATAACAGAGATGAGGTAGTTGCAGCTTATTTTTGGCTTGCTTTGCTAAACCCTTTCTCATTTTAAATAGATGTGATTTTAACTAGCTTCTTATTGAAGCTGTTAGAAAATGTGATCCTGTGGTGTTAACTTTGACATGGGGCTGCCCATGTCAATAGCAATCGCTGCATGAAACAATGATCCTTGAAAGGAAACTGAAAAATAGCATGTGATTTTCTGAGATAAACAGGCATAATGGAAAAGTTCATTTTATAGTGCCAGGCTGAACAGACACAGTACAAATTAGAAACTCCTGTGGTCTAGATCTTACTGTGCCACTCTCTTCATTTGCCATCCCCATGCTTTAGTTTGCTTTGCAAGAAAAGGGATTATCTCACATTTACTTGTGAATAAAATAAATCCTGAACTCTAAGTGTTCCCAATAGGGTTGGTTTTTTTTTTTATTTAGCTCTCTTGTTGAAACGTTTCTAACAACCAAGGACAATGAAGTAAGCATCTAGTAGAACAAGTCTGTAAAAATAATCATTGTTACAGTACAAGCTCTCAAAAATTCAGTAGCTCTAGAAAACAAAAAAGACTTATAAATGAATCATCAGTTCTCATAAAAAGCTCAAACTACAGTTATGGGTCATTCATAAAAATGTTCTAAAACCAATGGGGTATGTTTCAACTTAAAGCAATTGCATTTTTCTAATTAATGAAGGCTGGAAAGTAAGAGCAACTTTAACCCATTTTTTATTTCAGATCTGTCAATGCCTTTCTTCCTGTATTTTCTGAAATATTTCGATTTAGTCTGTTAAGAACACAATTAGCAAATAAAATTAATCAGAAATTGTACCGATGGTCCAGAGACACTTAGTTGTTACAGCCATGAAAGAAGCAGAGATTCTCAAAGTAGACACATCTCTGCCTTTTGTACCAGAAAATTATTTTTATTTCCTTACTCAGAGGGGAGGAATTTCATATCTAAATTACAGACCTTGTGAGCTGAGAGTCCAGTGTTGTAACTCTGATAGCGCCTGACACACAGTAAAATTTCTCCTATTCAGAAAAGTAAGACACACTGCTGTAGTGTACTGAGCACAGCACAGTTCAGAGGCAGGGCCCACAGGTAAACACTGTTAATAATGTAATCACTTAAACCCCTGACATTAGTAAGTCATCAGATCTACAGTGATGATCCTGAGACCTCTATTTCTCTGACTTACATACTTCAAGTCTTTGGTCTGGATAAGGTTTTCATTCTCATTAGCAGAAACTCACTACCAGAGAAATATGAAAGTATTACATTTATAAAGTCACTTCTACAGATAATGTACAGAAAACTGATTTTTAATTTTAATTCATTAATATAAAATTTGTTTTGTTTCTTTTTGCAGTCAACAAACTGAAATAATTCTGTTTCAATGGTAGAGAATTAGAGGGTTTAGCCACTCAGCATTCTGAATGCTGAACCATTCCTCTTAGATATACACTTGAAGGTAGCATAAAATCCTTAATTGATGCAGAAAAAGCTGATTTTTTAATATAAACCTTCCACAGATAAGTGGTATTATCTATACACTTTTGGAGGACACTAGGACTCTGTGCTGGTATGAGGGTGAGTGCATAAATGTCTTTCTGAAACCAACTACCCTCAAAGATGTGTGGTTCTTTTTTGGAAAGTTGAAGCCAATTGAATTGCTTTAAAAACATTTTATTTAATATTTTGCCAAAAAGTTTCAGTAAAACTCTACTGTATTATTTAAATAAAAATGTATTCAAACTCCCTTATGTTTACTTAGCGCCAAATGGATCTACTAGGTCTATTCCTATACCATCAGCTTATTCCTTTCTAATTATGGCCATGTTATTTTCTTATCTCTCATTCTGTAATGTATTTACCCATGCAACACCATTTAGAAGCAAAAAATGTAATTATTTTCTTTTTGCAAAGGAGAAACCTGATTCATGAGGTCTGAAGTTCATACGGGACCCTACCTGACTCATCACATGCAGCTAAAACAGGTCCATCCCATAGAGATGACAGCAGCAGGTTAATGGTCCCATAGTGATGAGAGTGCACTAATAATGTACCAATAAAAATGTGATTCCTCAACAGAAAGTATGGAGTATTAACACAAGAACTGGCAGGGAAATCTGACTGTTGCACTGAGTTCATGAAATATATTCTTTCACCACTTTTCAGTTCTATTAAAAAGAAAAATTGGGATGCATTGCTCTGTTTACAAAGCAAATTATCAGAGGATCAAACCACTGGACTCCAGACTCTGATGGCAAGACTCATCTCACATTCTGCCATAAGATTCAAACTATCCTGACAGCTAAAACTAAGTGTTGTCAAAATAGTATTCACTTTAAAATATAAGAAACAAACATGGGCACATAGAAAGTGACTGCCCAAGGGAGGGTTACAGCTTAATACTATAAATATGTTGCAGAGACCTGCGTAGTCAGAAATAAAAACAGATGACAAACCAAGACATTTCTAATCCCCACAGGAGGCCACTATGCTTGGAGAGTTTTGCTTCTCACTTCCACAGTATACTGGAACTCCTGGAGCATTGAAACATCATGAGGTAGACACAGAGAGCTCCTAAACTTAATAAATCAATCCATTTAAGAAAATTTTAACTGTGCTTCTGTAACATATTAGATGTTGCAACAACATCAACATTAAGATGATGCACGGAAAAGCTTTTCATTTTAATTCAATACTAGTTTCACAATTTACACACTAGTTTGGGATAAATTTGTATAAAAAATTAGATAAATTATTTTACAGATCTATTTTACATGATCTATTGAGCTAAAATGATACATTCAGTAATATTTATCTCTTTAAAAAGTGGTTAATTTGAGCATTTAAAAATACACATATTAGCTGCTGACACTGAGAAAAAAACATGATTATGAAAATTCAAAACATATGAAAGCATTTAAATGAAAGGTGGAATAACGAGGTTTTGTTATTAAATTATAATATTTCTGAAGCTCAGCAAATGTAAAATATATATGAGAATATATATAGCAATGTTAATATGTATAAGAACCACCAACAAAGTCTGTGTTTGGAAACTTCAAATGTGCCCCAACTTTACTCTCAGTGCCTGAGGAAGACATGGCACTATCTCCTATTGAGCTGCAGGTGCTTGGTGCTGTAGACAGTGGTGCAGGGCAGCAGTTCTAGCAGCAGCTCTCACACATGGCAGACTGAACCTTTCAGAGTTTGCTCAGACAAATTTCCCAGCTTGTGCTCATGGAGCTGTGTCTGAAGGCGGATTGGTACATAGAAATCTGGTGAGAGTTCATCAAGCAGTGTGCTATCCAGGAATCTGAGCAGAGACTGAGGCACAGCATTGAACACTGACAGATGAAAAGCGGCAGTCCTGCCCTAAGGCCTTGGACATGGAAGTTCATTTAGCATCCAACCCTGAGCTGACAGGCTTGGCTGATTCACAGGGGAGACTGGACTCTTATCTCTGCTCAGAGCAGAAGGAAGACCCTTCCCCTTGCTACTGATGTGCTCCTAAGGAACAGATATGATGTCCTGGGGCTGGAAGGAGAAGATTCCACATAAAGCAGTCAAGACCAAGAAAAGGACAATGGTACAAAGTTGGTACAATCAATCATCCATGTTGGAACAATATCACAAAACACACTTCACAGAGGTGTTGAAGGTGTAAGGAGCACAAGGAGAGTTCTCCTCTATCCTTCCAGTTGAAGGATAGAGTAGAACATCTTTGAGAATTGTAGAAATCTCTGAGAAAAACCTTTCTGAAGATGAAAATAACTGATGAAAAGTTCTGCTTCCTGTGGAACTGACCTTTGAGTGGTGGGGACAGATCACTGCAGAGATTGGCAGAAGGAACAGGGGCCACCAACCCACAGGAGGTCCAGAGACTGCAGAGAAAGTCCGTCTGCAGTGGCATGAGTTGGCATGTGCCATGCAATCTCTCAAGCAACAATCCATCCACGAGAAGAAAATGGTTGGGCCACATTATGAATGCTTGAAGGGACAATAAATGCTGAATTTGCGCTACTGTGGTAGGGAAACAATGAGAAGGGAAAGCCTTTTGACCCTCCACTTTCCATGCATATTCAGCAATTGCTAGGGTCAAATCCTTACAACAATTCTACTCTCACTGGAATGTAAATAAAGAATATCACATTCTCCCTGCCCTGATTTGTCTCCTGAATAATGCATCTGGTCCCCTAAGGTCGCACATAGCAAAAATACTGTTCATTTCAAGAAAAGCAAAATGTATATCCCAGCTAGTCAAGCTGAGTGGTAAGTCACATGAAGAGCATCCTGCAGAGTAGGAGCACTGCATGTGCTGTTGCCAAAGTGAGGGGCAGTCTGATGGCTGTGAGATGCACAGAAATAAACAAGAAATTCTTGCTCTCTTCACCTCTTCTAAGAAAAGAGACTGCCAGGCAAAAACCTAAAGTGTAAATAAGGATCCCAGTATTCTAAAAATCCCCCCTCTCCATTTCTGTGAAAGGGACAAAGTATCCTTCTGGCAGGGCTGTCTTGGGATCAGGGAGCTGAGGTTTCCCACTCAAATACATCTGTCTGACATTCAAGCCATTTCCTAAGACCAGCCATTGAGCAGATGACTGGCACCAAGTGACACCATCCCTCATTCTGTACGCATCCAAATGGCCCTTTTGGTTCCACTGGCAATTCTGTCTACATACATAAATAAGGTCAATCCTGAAAGCAATAAATAGCCAGGCACACCAGGGTCTCTGAACCACTTTGGAATTCACTTTAGGTGCTTCCAGACAACATAGCAACATTTCAAATAGTAGCCAAAAGGTGACTGTTTGGCCATCATGCTAATAGCCATCTTAAAGTGACCTTTACTTGTTTCCATAGTGAAATGCCACTGAAGAAAAGGTGGACTGACAAGAATAAATATGCAAATTGTTTATTTTTTAGTTCATGCATGCCATTTTGCATATTCTTTCATTCTAGCAATTAAAAATCCATGCTTTCTCTATGTAGTCATTGGGCTGAGTGGAAAGGTAAACACTGGAAGTCCTTATTCTTCTGGCAGCTGACAGCTTCTCTCCTTGGAGAATGAAAAAATTGTCTGTTTTTACTCTTGTTAAAAAACAATAGAGGTTGCATTAGTCACAGAGAATATGGAAATCTGCCAGGAAAAAAAATATAAGTTGTGCCCCTGTAGAAACCTAATAAAAATGTCTATTAGGCTTTTGGAAATGACCCTTAACTACCAGCCAAAGCATAATGAAATTGGCAAAACACAAAAAGCAAAGTCTCACTTTGCTTTGCAGCTTTCAAATGACCCACAAACCTCATTAAAAGGGATCAGCAGTGGCAAATATAGACGCTGCCAAAATTCTTTGGCAACATGTCCCAAGAAACTGAAAGGGAACAGGTTTACATAGAAGCAACAAGCTTGCCTGTAAGGTTAGCTGCTGTCAACATCTCTCACGCTACAGACAGAAAAATCCCTTTTGACTTGTTTTCTTAATGGGTTATCCTGTAGAATTTATTTCATCCACAGTCCACAGGAGCAGATAGTGCTGCTCTTTACTCAGATAAAATCCAGATGAAGCTAAGGAAGGGGGTTGCTTCCTGAGAAGGGAGGACAACAGAAGCAAGGATAGCACTGGACTTTCTGAAGCAACTGTTTTATGTTAGTAGTAAGGAAATATTATTTTTTTAAAGAACAGTGTTGTAGAGCATTTAGTGTTTTATTGTGTATATTCATGTTCATAAACTATAATTAAGGGTAGATTTTGCACTGAATTAAACCAAATCAAAATAAAAATTATGGAACTCAGTTCTCCCTCCCTGCTACCTATTTATGTCTGTGAGAAGGCAGAATCAAGATTTCACCTTTGATTAACTTCTAGAAAATATGGTCCAGATCAAGTGCAGACTATGGGTTTGTACATGATCTCTTTATGAGGCCTGGCTAGCTGCTCCTCTCAGGTCTTAAAACCTGTTAGCTTTTGAAAAACTTAGTGTTCTACTGTCAAGTCGTGAGTAAAAAATCCTCCCTATTTCTTACAGAAAAAATGCAAATGATATCATATGCAATTGGCCTCACCTGCACTTTCATATTTTCAATAAAAAAAGAAGAGTGCAAAATGCATGCTTTGCCATACTGAGGCAACAGGGTGAAGAATGAGTGAATATTTGGACTCATGAGGTTTTTGATGAGTCTGCAGAGCTGATTCATCTTCAGACAGTCCTGAGGACTCCATTGTGCTATTGAAGCCCACAGGAATACTACCGAGAGCATGGTTTTTAACACTGAACCATCAGATTTTAACAAAGCATCAGATTTTAACAGAGCAACCTGTTTTTCCCTGAAACTCCATGTTTGTACAGATCTTTATTCAATGTGTGTCTTGCTCTGTTTGTGGACTGTAACTGCAGAATTTTAATGAGCCACATGCAGAGCTCTTCTAAGAGCCAGCTCCTCAAAGAGAAATGTCACACTGAGAAATTCCTTGTTTGCCACTGTTTTATTGTTTTGTGGACAAGTCTACCTTGATTTCACTCCTTACATTTCCTTCTTCCTACAGTATAGAGATGGTAAGTTGTGCCCCCCCTGAAATTCAGCTTCACCATTATTTAAAGTCTGCTAGATTATATAATTCAAAGACAGCACTGGAGTTTGAGTGCTTTTGTCTTTGCTTAAGACTGAAGTTGCAAACCACAAAATATATAGTTAGAAAATTAAATCTGAGGTCAGCCAAAAGCTAATGGAAAGGTCCTTCTGAGTAAGAATAATAAAAAACCCACCAAAGCAGTGCTGTTAGACATTGACTACTCTAGACACAAAAGAGGGATGCTATAAACCTTAGTAGTTTCACTGCTTGTGTTTTTCTTTAGATATCTTATGGTCATACATAGGTAAATATGGGGCATTATGGTGTTTAAAAATAATTGTGACATACAAAGCGCCTTTCTGCCTCTGTATTTCATAGCTAGCAAAATCCATACTCTCCACATAACTCTAAAAGCAGAAGGACTGAGGACATGAGATCAGGATGGGCATAGAAGTCGGAGAAGTTGACATGGGTCAGTGTATGTGCGGTGGTTTGGGTGGCTAATCCAGCACACTCGGGAGTTCAGACTTTGGCTGTGTCTCCCAAACCCAGCTTCTCGGTGGTCTTCTCAGGGTGCAATAAATCCACATGACATTTCAGACCATAAAGACTGAAAAGAGTAAGAGTCATGTTCTTGTTACAGGGGAGGTCTTTGTGGAAACCTTAAGATGTGACCAAAGCACTGGGATAAAATCATCTGCTCATGAGCATTACACGCCTAATTAAAAAAAGAAAAAGAAGACAGCATACAATTGATTTCACTCCAGATTCTGTCTTAACTTTGCACAAATATTCTGGTATTATTCTAGCTTTCTTGTTTCCCTGAACTTCCTGCTCAGACTGGAAATGGAAGGGCCAGACAGTTCTTCTCTTCTCAAGGGATTTTCAGAGCAATACTGAAGAAAAGAACATTCATATTTTTGAAGTTGGTGCTGACATTCAGCTATAAATCATAGATCATCAGTGATTCTTAACAGTAAGATGTACTGGCCAAAATCCCTAAGAATCAAAGGCATCAAAGGCAAAAGGATCTTTGTAATCAACAGACAGAAAATTGGGATCAGGAGGCCTGCTTAAGATTTGTATGAGAAATTTCACAGACTTCCATTATTCTCTTTGAACAGGAACATTTGCTGTTAGGAGTGGCTTATTTTATCATTAATAAAATAAGTGAAACTCAAAACCATATGAATAAGCACAGGGGAAACTTAGAAAGCAAATTTACCAAAGTATAACTTGGTTCTATTTCTCTCTGCTACATTTTTGTCTTTTACAAGACTTAGCTGCCATTTTATCCTTACTGAATATACTTTCGGTTCAGAATATACTTATGGCAGTATTTTTAAGGTATATTCAACTGATTTTTTTGGTTCATAACCTTTCGCTAAGGATTGATGAAAAGAGTCAAAGAAAAGTAAGTTTGCTTCATATCAGAAAGGCCCTCATATCACACCGGAAAACATTGTGGTTTGCAAACCCCTAAAGTTTAAAATCCTGTCAGGTAAGCAAAAGAAAAGAATGGATTTATAAATTCTTACTCAATTATAAAGTTGCTCAGATCAGCCCATTACCAGTTAATTATTAAATATATATTACAGTCATTCCTTAGATGAGATATTTGGGAAGCAGATGGCTCCTATAAACAGAGTTAAAAATAAATAAGACTGTCTTCAGGAACATCTGGTGCTGGTGACTGTCAGAAACCGTGCCAAGCTTAAAAATTCAAATAAATCCATGGAGTTTGGGGTCTTCTATTCTTACATTTATGACTGAAAGGGCCAAAGGAAAGATCTAATTATGAAATTTGATTTGGAATCAGATGCCAAACTCTCTCTTCAAGGTATTTGCCCATGTTGAGACCAAGGCGTTTTTTTCCCTTGGCTTTTACCTACCACAGCTAAACACTGAAGCACAGGTAAATCTGTTACTTCATACTGTGTCTTGTGACTGAAATTGAAATGAATAATTTGGGGATTTTATTCTATTTCCTCTTAGTGATTGCACTTCACAAAAGCTGTTTAACATTTTTCAGGTGACAGTGTTACAGGAGTGACACGAATTTCAGCAAACCTTTTGACCATATCTCTCATTGTGACTTCATCAAACATTTTTAGTGAAAAAGGGATAGTATCATTTATCTTGTTGATATTTAGATTAGTCTCTAATTCATTTTCTTGTAAGGGAGTAAAAACACAATCAAAATGAATTTTAAGTGTTTCAGCATTGTCTTACTCTTTTATCCATATTTCCAATAGGACTGTGGAATTTCACCCTAAAATATATCTGCTTGACCACCCATGGGTATAATCCTCCCTTTCCAAAGAGTATGTTCAATTTATATTTTCAAAGAAAACAGAATGGGGGCAGAGCTGGGGTTTTGTGTGTGTGTGTGTGTGAGTGGGTATGTAGTGTATGGGGTTGTGAAATCCTAATCAGGGTCCATCTGGAAATGTTCTTGCACTGAAAAATCAAGACAAATGAATTCCAGCATTATGCTACATTTATAGGGGACAAGTCTTCCAGGAAAGAAAAAACTGGAGCACTAATGAGGGCAGATTTTCCCAATTCTTATTATGACTTTTCCCAAAATCCACATTGATTACATAACTGGCCAAAAATGGACTGGTCTTGCCCAACCAAAGAAACTGTGGACAGTCTCCTGCTGTTTCTCACTTGTCCTGTGTCAACTTAGTGGGTCTAAATAGTCTCTACATTTTTGTCTCCACCTTATCCTGAGTTCAGGGTACTAACCAAGATAACTTGGGGTTTGTCCATCCTATCCAGCCATCCAGGTGTGATGGGAGGGTGGTGGGAGTGACATGCAGGCACAGCCCCTGGTCAGCGCTGTACTCAGGTGACTCCATGACTGCCACCCTTGTCACTGCTGGAAACTGCACAGGAGGGTCCAGGTGTCTCCTGTGCCACCTGCTCCACACCCACAGGCCACACAGGCTATTAAATAAAGCCATCTTAGACTTCCACATTCATTTTTTCCCTTCATTTCCCCTGGTGTGGTCTGCCAATGTGAAGTGCAAGCCCAGGTAGAGGGGTCTTCAACTGGTTATTTTTTTTCCATGCTCCCTCATCAACACAGGAACTGTGCTGACAGCACATGTGAAAGCTGGCACACTGCAGTGCTGTCCACAAAGCCCTCTCCTTGCTGTCCTCTGTAACACCCCTCACTCTGTGACTTTTAGAGCTTTTGTTTTTGCAGTCAGCCAATTCACGAGGTCTAATGCAGCTTTGCTGGGAAGCAAAGGAAGGCATTGGGAGTCCCACCAGTTTCAATTTGAAGCATTTAGTTTGACTTTTTTTTTCCCTCAGCAGAGTGTGCCTCAGGCCTGAGCTTTGGTGGTCTGGTGATTAACACTGCTGTCTAGAGTTTCATGATACTGGGATTCCTTTTTCTGCTTTACCACAGATTTCCTGTGTCCTTGAGAAAGTCACTTAATCTACCATTCCCTCAATACCACAGAGAAAATGATGCTGTTCTTCCTGAGCAAGAGCATTGGGAGGACAATTCTGCTCCCTCTCAGAGGAGAATGTATAGCACTGTGGCATTTAGATAGGCAGAAAAACAGAACCTTTTAAATTCAGTGATAAATTTGGGTCATTCATTGTAATACAAAGTCATCTGCAAAGGACAGAAAGGACCATTTTGTCTGCTCATAGAGGAGATTAAATTATTATAGAATTCATTTTTATGTGGATTTAATTTCATGTTAGATTTTTATGTAAAATTCATTAAAAGTCCTGAATATTTCCTTCAACACAGAATAAATCCCTAATAAAAATACAACACAGTTGCAACTCTATTTGTGCAATTATCTGTAGAAAGTTAAAACAAATCTGTAAGTACCCTTCAGCCATTAACTCAATTACTTTAGTTGTGAAAGTGGTTTTAAGGCAGCTTTGCCTCACTCTGCTTCATCATAATCTGTCATGTTTTGTACCTAAAAAGCATCCTGGCACTGAGAAAGATCTCAGATGGCAGGACACACGAGTTCTGGCCTTACACCCTTTAGAAGTTGCATTCCTGTCTCCCCAGATTCCTCTGATTACCAGCAGTTTCACTTAAATAAGTTTTTAAAAAGCCCTCATTTGTATTCAGTCCCCTGATTTTAATGCATCAGGTCTTTAGACACACAAATAAAGCAGAACTGAGTTTGGATTTTATTTCAAGAAGAGAAGTTGGATGTTCAGAATTAGAGACTGAAGTGACCTAAAAGCTGGAGGATTTTGACCAAGAACTTTATCAAACTCCAAAGGACTGCTTGAATGAAGCAGTGGCACATTGTAGATGGTTGGTGTGCAGCCTACTATTTCCTAAAGCTGAATATTGGCAAAGTATGCAACAGATAACATTCTAAGATTTCAATTAGCAAATACTCAGATGGCCTAGAACTGCAGGGAGCAGCTGGTGTGTGAGAGGGCAGGGCTGCTGTTCAGAGTGATTCCAGCAGGTCAGAGAAATGGGATGACAGAAACCTAACAAAGTGCAGCACTGGTGGGGACAAGCTCATTCACCCTGAGGGGACAGCCCGGGGCATTAATGCAGAGTGGGGACAAAGGGACAAGGAGCCTCTCTGCAGAGGAGGCCCTGGGGATCCCAGAGCAGCCACATGAGAGGATGTCCTTGCAGTAGTGAAGGCCAGCCACAATCATGATAAAGGATCACACCCTGCAGGCTGAGAGGCTCCCTCTCTTCTTGACACTTTGAGAAAATAGCCCTGAACTATTTAGAACTCACAAGATCATATCTGGAACCCTCACCCCAGTTTAGGTTCCCAATACAAGAAAGCCATAGACAAACTAGAGCAGTTGTGTTCCAGAAGACCCATGGCAGCAGAAAAAAGACTATGTAATCTGGGCATCTACACAAAGTAATTGAAATTCTTACACTAATGTACCTTTGAATTCAAGATATCTTCAATGTTGTAATGTAAATTTTTCCTGCTTCTACAGTTTAGCCACATACTCCCATTTTGGATCCATGCATTATGGTAAAATTTCTAAAACACCTTTAGGTGCCTATTAAATGTTCTACAACATATACTCACACATGTTTTGGAATGAAAGGAGATGAGAAATAAAAGGAATACTAAACAAAGTAACAAAAAAAAAATACAGAGAGAAAGAATACACTGAGATTACTTTCTTAACTTGGGTAAGTCTATCTTTATTTTCCAGAGTCCTTCTTAAAAATAAACCAAAACGTTTTTCAATAGATCCTCTCACAAAAGGATAAAATTTTCTTTAAAAATCTCCCATTCTTGATCAGATATTCATTTTCATGTTCCTGAACTATAAATGTCATGTACTTTAATATACTTTTCAATCTCCTGTCAAAGTGATTAACTAAACTAAATGATCCAAACCTGTTTGGTAGTTTCCTTTCTCTGTAATACTTCTGTTTCTCCTGTTGGGTGAGGAGCACAGTGTGCTGGGATACTCAGTTTTGGGGTGTTTGTAGTGCTGTGATGTCCTCAAGCACAGCTATGAAATTGCAACATCTAATGTGTTTTCTTAGTTGAAGTAGTCAATTAAAAGATCCACTTTTCCTTAACAATGCAAACTTCCTTTAACTTACGCAGTACAAACTTCAAGAATTCTCTGGATCTGCTGTGACACTATTTCAACCAAATGTATACAGACTCATGGAATATGAAAACTTTTCCTGACCTAGTTTTAAGTTTAGTGAATTGATGCCTTTTCCTGGTCTTAAAATCAAGTCATACGCGGTTAGAAGGGGAAACGGGATTTTACCTTGGTATTTATTTTAAGGATCCTTAGGTGCACTATGTCCAGGTCATATGCATCGAGATGCGCCCCACCGAGTATCCCCAAAGATCGGGTATAACATTATAGGCTTTACTAATTAGCATATCTATCAAAGATTCCCCAATGAGAGGCTCAAGTGAGCCTCCCTCCCCAAGGAACCTTCCCCTGGATGGTTCTATCTTGGTTTACAGAACGTGTTCTGGAGAGGACCTTGGGGTCTGGGGCACACTGATCCCTAGCTACAAAGCTTCTAAAATGTTTAGCCTCTTAGCTTGACAAACAAGTCCAAGAATGTAGGCAAAAAGCACTAAGAATACAGAAGTTGTAAAAAGGTATAACAGGGGTATAAAAGAAAAGGCAAAAAATCTTCATGGCATCAGAATGGTTATTGCATGCTTGAAAAAATCTAAAATTTAGTGTTTCAAGTATATTAAAGAACATCTCCTAATATAGCAAACTTCTTGTTTGGAATTCTAATAAGGACACTGCTTGCCAGTGGTTTGGTCAAACATGGCATGAATATAATCAGTAGAAGTTCTAAAAATAATCTGTATTTTAAATAGTTGATTTCTCAATCACACATGTAGAGCTATCTTGCGTTTTGAATTACAGTGTAAAGCACTTATTAATAAGACCAAAATTCATGGGCCCAGGGGAGTGCTGAAGGGAAAATGAAAGAAAAATGGAAAGTAGAACAGCCTGTAGAGAGAAAAACTGGAGTTTAAGCTCAAGCTAAACTTAGGGAAGGGAAAAACTTCAACTGTTTTGTTCAGTTTCTTTACCAAATATCTTAGCCATTTTATAAAAAAATACTTTAGACAATTGTAGGGACTCAGGTGGGTTCGGACGGACGGAGACGAGAGATCTCTATAGGCAGATCTTGGGACATGCGGTTTATTGCAAAGGGCGTGGGTATAGGGGCACTGCTCAGAGCTGCCAGACTCAGCTCGGAACAGGCCCAAGAGAGCAAGAGAGTAAGCGGGTAAGAGAGAGAGAGAGTCTAAGAGCAAAGAGAGTGAAGAAGAAGTAGTAAGAGTGTCTGAAGTCCTGGTTAAAATACAATAAATCATCTTCTGTACTGAATATTCTAATTGTCACTAACCAATCTAATACAAGATACAAATCCTATAGCATTTACATACAGCCTATAAGAGTTCCTATATTACCATAGAGTGTTACATCTTAACTTCTAAAAACTACTCTTTGGACCCCTTCTGCTGAGCTAGTAGGGTCTGTTCTGACCCTTGGACCTGCCTGCAAGCAGAGGGTATTGTTCAATCAAGAGGGGATTACCTTCAGTTGGCCATACCATTGTTTTCCAGTTGTTCAGTAACTAAGATTTGGTATTTCAAAAGTGGCTTTCATTTCGATGTTGCCTGTAGTTTTCATATTCCCAAAATCTTTTGTCAGGCAATCATATTTATAAGGCTTTCCTGTTTCATCTTCCCCAACAGACAATGAGACTGAAAATGAAGTTTTCAGCAGTGATAGACAAGACAGTATGTGAAAAAATTTTAAGGAAAAAAAGTTAGTCACAGATGAAAGATAAATTTTGCACCATCCTGACAGATATTCCAGAAACATGTAAACACAGCTATTTCATTTCTATATGCCTATTTCCAGCCTCAAATTTCCTGGAAGTTTAGGGGTAGACAAACCTGGCATTTTGGACCTAATGCAACTTAACTAGATACCATGGATGCATAAAATATTATCCAACTTGTCAAACACACACCCTAGAAAAGTTAAGCTATTGAGGATCTAGAGAACACATTTTAAGACTACGTATGTAAGATTCACTCCATGAGCAGCAGCAAGTTTACCTTGCACTCCTGTAGAGGCTCATGCAAAGTCTGTCTGAGCATATCTTTCCTGTTAAGGCTGGCTAATCTTAAAAACTTGAGTATCTCTGGTCTCAAAAACTGATCTCCTCAAGATGCCTGAATTAATTGTTATCAGCAGCAGATACAAACAAAACATTAACAGCTTTTCAAAATCCTGACCAGCATTTCCTCTTAGAGTCAGCAGTTATTAGAAAACAGGATTTGTAATTTTTGATATTTTACACACTACTATTTTTTTTCTAACATTGTGTTAAATAATCATCAGATTTATATCCTGTTACCTTTTTATTTTTCAAAGCTTATTATTAATTTCTCTTACAGAAGTTATATTTCCTATATGTATGTCTTCATACAAGTATACTATAAAGATTTTATGCATCACCTGAACAGTTTAAAATATCTTCAATTTGGAAGAAATTACATTTACATAACTTTAACCGTTTATATATTTTTCTACTACAAATATATATATATATTTAAATTTACATTGATTTTAATGCATAAATTGCTCTGCATAATCCAGTTGTTAGGGTCAGTTTTCTTGGTTGTAACAGGTATCTGTCACCTAATTATAATAGGTTTTATCTGTCTTGCAACAAAAATAGTAAATGAAAGTCTGCCTTTCCAATAAAGTGATTAACATTAAGAGTGACAGATGCATAGGATCCTTTCACGTTGTATCCTTGAAAATTTATCCTGTTGACAGAAAGAAATTACGAAAGCACTTTTATGGCTAGTTTTTTGGCTAAACCTGACCACTTCTTACATTCAGGCTCAGCTTTTTGTTTTTTGAAACAAATTCTCTATATGATACAATCTGGAAAATTAAATATTTTAAAAATATAAGTACCCCACAGTATTTAAATGGCTACAGTTTTATGACAACTACAGTAAGTACACTAAGCTTTTTCAGTTTTTTATGGCTATGATTAGGACATGGTAAAGTGCTAAATGTGCAAGCAATTATGAACTTGGCACAGTAGCAATATTTATTTTAAGCTCTACTCGTGCTGCTTCGGTGGAGGATGTTTACTTAACCAGACTCTATTAAACATGCTGAAGACTTTGTACTCTAAAACATTTTTAATTGATGAAACACAGAAGCAATCAATCAACACAAATGGTAAAGAAAGGCAGACAGGACCAGGCAAACAGAATGAGATCTGTAGGTGTCTTTTTATCTCTTAAGGGAAAAAAAAAGTCTATTTGTGCTGCTGAATTAAGTGTTTGTGAAAAGAGAAGACTTGATAGTGGTGGAGACTGAAGTCTTCTATTTATTTACAAGTCGGGCATAGTGGTGGGAACTCTTGCATGGTCTCTTGCCTTTCCTATTCAACCTCTGACCTAATGGACCTGATGAGCTTATCCTCTCTTGTGACAGGAAAAATCCATGCTGAGTGTACAACCTGTGGGTCTGACTTACCCAAACAATGCTGAACGGTGATGCTTGTCATGCACCATTTGTAAACATATGAAAGGCAGTGCACTTCCTCACATACCTGCTCCAGGAAGCAAATTCCATATAACCCTGAGCACCAGTAGATGGGAAGCATTTCTGCAGCTACCTTATTCTCAAACTGCATCTGTTCTGAGCCTCCAGATGTTAATTCTAAATCATGTACTCATAAGTGTTTTTTAAGTGTAAGTTTGAATAAAAATTATCAGAATACAATTCTGTCAGACCACAGATGTTCTTTGAAATGGGGTTTATTGGCAGCTATTTCTTGATAAAAAGCTTAAACCTAAAACACTTGCTGAGACTAAACTCCTCATTTCAGTGGGAACTTTGCCTGAAAGAGAATGGCAGGAAACTATCTCCGTAGAATAAAAAGTTTAAACACTTAGGAATTCATTCAGGGAGTCAGTCCAAAATAGTGTAGCAACTTGTGCATCTCATAACTGTGAACTTGGAAGAAAATTTATTTATATTAACC
>NW_008236029.1:656139-699100 GCF_000691975.1 Corvus brachyrhynchos
TATATATTTCCTTTCAGCTTCACATGAATATATTTATATTTATTATAGCAAGTGCTTCAACTTTTTATCTGTACAAAAATGAAACACTGAAGAAATAAATATGTGTATATATATATAAATATAAATACATGCATGAATGTGGACATACATTCATACATGTATCCAAACCAGATTCCATATGAACAAATACTTGGACCCTAAAAAAAAGAAATATTAGTAAGTATCCTTTAATTCCAAAATACATAATAGAGTCAAGACAATCTTCTTAAAATGTATGCAGTATTTCATGGTGAGATTTTTCCTTGTATTTATATTTTTCTTGTTGTTTCTTTTATATATATTTTATATGTTGTATATATACTTTCACAGTACTTATATAAATTAAATTGTCCTTTTACAACTTTCCCAGAAAATTAGAATGCCCTCTGCTGTTAGACTCCTAAATTCTTGTAAAACTCTTCAAATTTGTATAAGAAAAAATATTTAAATTAATGCCTTCTCTTCTAACAAGTGTGATTGCAAATCTGGAAATACTTGTTATCAAATGTTTTTTTCATCCTTATGACAGAGATTGTGGAAATAATATTTTTGATATCTTGACCTGTGAAAGTAAAGAATAATAATGAATTTCTATCTCTACCTCTGTTCAGAGTTCAAAAGCATTAGAATTTGATTGCAATTTTCTCGTATAAAAAGAATATTTCTTTTATATAATGGATTTTTTTATTCCTTAACAAATTGTGCCTTTGCTGTGGATCATTAATTATCATTAAGATCATAGTATGAATGGTATTTCTTGCTTGTAGTTAGATTAGCAACAGTACATGACAAATTTTTTATAGTTTTGCACTCTTTATTTTGGGAAATTCATAAAATGAAATCATTTGACATAATGAATACAGTTTGTAATTTCAACTAAAATGATTTTAAGTACTGATTCATGCTTCTACTTTTCAAAAAATGAAATGCACCACTGAATATGACATCCTAGGGATGACATCCTGTGGAAGTTTTCAGGTGGGTGTGCCCTTGATATTTTCAAGGGCAATAGATTTTGGGTTACTGGCCCAAATTAAGGATTTAATATAATATTTGATACAATAGGATATAAGTGATTCAGACATTGGTTACTTGTTAACATGGGAACAGATTTTTCTCCTTAGCTGATAACATGTTCAATCCCTATTCTAAGAAGGTAGCACAAGAGGTACAGAATGAACTATTACATCCAGCTTTCATTGCATTCATATGAATTTGAATCTTAGGTAGCAGTGAGAAGAATTTGTTTTATTTCTGTGTTATCCAAAGCCTACATAAAAGCTTGTGGCACCCCTTAAGAGAGGAGGAAAATCAGACCAGTACATAAGTTTTAATATTTCATGGCTGAAATGTAAGTATTAGTCTCACAAGCTTGCATGGTTTTGTTATTTTATAACTATAAATTTCCACTTTTTGGCCTAAACCAACAACATATTTTTTTCTGACTACACAAAAAGAAAGTGTGCTCTGACCCAACTCAAGTGATGCATACAACAATGACATGAAAGGAATTACTATTTCATATTTCCTTGATATTTTTCAGACTTAGAGAGACCTTTAGTTTTATAGGGATCAATTAATTTCATTTCACTTTTTTTTTTTCTGGGAATGAGTCACATGAGTGCCTATGCCACTGTTAGTCATAAAGCAAGGAATATTGACTTTTAAATCTCTGTTGTCAGGGCAAAACTACCCTCTTTCATTTTTTTTCTCTAAGTCAGTGTTGAACAAACATCTCCAAAACTCACCATCTTCTATAAATCTTGACATTAGCAATGTAAGGTGAATTCCTGGTCAATGAATCTAGCTTCTAAATTTACAAGTGACAGCATAATGGTTTGCAACTGCATTATAATATTCTTTGTTTCCCTATTGGCAGAAACAAGCAAACAAAACCAATCTCTTCAGGGCCACTATAATGGCTTATTGATTTTAAGTCTTTTTAGAAAAAGACTTTCTCAAAAAGGAGTTAACTCAATTAGCCTGCCCAAGCAAGTCAGTTGTTTGAACCATTCTGTTTCTTGAACTAACCTGTTGTCTGTGGTTTGTGCCTGTCACTTTTCTTGTATCACAGCAGCAACAAACGAGGAGCAAGAAGACACACAATAGCTAAATTTGTCTTGTGAAGCCCTTGAGCACAGATCCCCATGCCAGGGGATCGTACCCCTCGTGCTGCCACCCTGTGCCAAACATTCTCCCCTCTGGGGATTGAGTGTCATGTAAAATAAAACACATTTTTCAAAAATGTTCGTAAAACTGTATAAACATCTGTGATACATGTGAATCAGTTTATGAATTACAAAAAAGGAAAGAGAAATTTCAAGGGAGGGTTATAATGGAAAATATTGTGACTCCTCAAGTGACAGGTCATGACTAGTGCCCTGTAAATTAATGTCAGCCAATCTGTGTGACCTACAGTGATATATTCTTCCACTGTATCATTTAACATGTGATTTGTCTATTTGAATCCTTCAAGAGTGATACAAAATAAATTTTAAAAGACAAAGATTTTTATAAGAACATGTTGTTCTATGATTAAAAATAGTCCATTTAACTTTGTTATTGCTGTTTATTTATATACCACCCTACAAACAGCTTTCCCCAATTCCCTGCATTTATTTTCCTTAGCAACCATATCTGTTCATGGCTACCAATGTCCTTATCTGACTTAGTTGCTTATGTGTCATCTATATCATATAATCTCAATTCCCATTTGTATCAGCATGACATAAAAATTAAACTTTATAGAGAATTCTTTTTTACTAAGACAATCAGAATAAAAATCAGATTTAACTGTCAGACTTCAGTGACTTACTGACCAAAGTTTATAAAAGAATCACCTCAAATTAATGATCACCCTTTAATCTTCTTTAACATAATACAGAAAACAGCTGCAGAGAAACACATTTTCTAGCTGTTTATTTCAATTGACAGAAAGCAGAAGACAAACTTTGTCAATAATGTGAACAACTCCTAGCTAGGTCCTCTGAAATTGTAAACTTTTCTAAAATCCATTTAATGATAATTGAATCGTTTGACATCTATTAATGCAACACAAAGTAAACTTTTAGGAATATTTGTATTCTTGTTTGTATAACTTTTTGCTGATTATGTGTTCTATAATGCAGGCAGAAGTGAGATCTGAATTGAATAAAATAATATTTTAATATGGGAGAACAAGCGAACAGAATTTTAAAAAAATTATTACAAAAGTGGTACCATTAATAATTTTTTCAAGTCTTTACCTTATGCTGCCTATCATTTTCTTTTTCTGTTTTCCACTCAGTATTTGTTTCTTTCTTCTCTAACTTCCCAGTTAGATACATAAACATGAAGCATGCTGTTAATTTAGATTCACATCTAAGAAGACACTTAGGCATCTGCATCCTAAGCAGTGAAGGAATAAAGATATAACCTTGGGAATAGTGTTCAACCTCAGACTCTGATCCTGTGTTCTAGCCCTTGAGACACGGTACTTATTGTTTATCAGGAAATAGCACAATACAACATTTCAGTCCTTTGGAGTATTTACATAGTCTGAATCATGAGCTGAAAAGATGTGCCTTTATATACTCAGTGATAGGAAACCAAATATATTCTTTTCACAAAAGACATACAGAAATATTCTTAAAAAGCTCTGATTAGGTTTTATATATTCTATTATACCAAAGCCTCGTTGACACATTTCTGATCCATATAAATTAGCCTAACGAATACAACACTCTAACAGGTAGTATGAGGCCTGAAATACCTTCTCAGCAAGAGCATTTGGTCCTCCATCTTCTACCTCTCACCTTATAAGCACAGATGTCAGACTGAGTAAAGTTCTTGAATAGGTCTTTTAAAGTCACTAGAAAGATTACAAAGTAGTAGATGTTTTTGATTAGAGAATCCTGAAATATGAGATGTTACCTCTGTCTAGGAGTATTTTTTTGTTAATTAGGGGAATGTAGTTCCCTGTTAAAAGAGAAACACAGTCAGAACATTAAGAATCAGTTTAAAAGGAGGAGGACTTTCTTGCCACCACTGGTCCTTCCTTTTCCTCTTGTATGCAATCCTGCATCCACTACAATAACTGTAGGCATTGTTGGAAGTTTCATGTAACAAGCCTTATATGTTAATCTGTAGATTAAGATGTTCTATAATCACAAGTGATTTTAAAGCTAATAACTAATTTCCATAGGCACTTTTTTTTAAGAGATAACCACACTGAGTCTTAACCATATTTTTAGCATTAAACTATAATGTTGCTGAACAGAATCTTGACTGAAGAAAAAAATGTAGAAATGTAATGGTTTCTGCTTTGTCTGAGACACTTCATTTGAATATTTACAATACCCTCTCTTTTGCAAAAGATATTATTTTGATGTTTTCATGTTCATCTTAGTAATTGCATTCCGTGACATTCAATTCTGGAGATCTATATTGAGCAGCAAATATACCTCTACTGTTGGTATACCAAACGTGGACTGCATTGCTTTTTTGACAGCTAAAATAGTTTGCAATAGAAACTCAACCCCTTTACTTTTTTTTTATTCTTCTACCTTTGTTTTAAAGCATCTTTGAATTGGTTTCTGTGGTTCACACCATTTTTAACTGTTTCCTGGCTCACTGAATTTTAATAATATTCTGTCCTGGTTCCAGTCAGGACAGGGTTAATTTCTGCAGTGCTCACGAGAGAACAGGGCTGGGACCTGGAGGTTATTCTATACCACCTCACAGTCATTGCCAGGGGTGGGGGAAAGGAGTCTCTTACAGGGAAAAAGGGTTCCAGTCTGGAGAGAGCCATCCGGTGTTGCCTGTTATTGGGGAGAGGGGCGTGGGTGAGAGAGGGATCCTGTGTGAATCATTCATTTTCTTGTACTCTCTGTCATTGGTATTGTTGCTGTTACTGTTCAGTTTCTTTTCTCATTGGTGTTACCAGTAAATTGTTCTTATCTCAACCTGTGATCTTTGTCTTTCCTGCCTCCAATTCCCCTCCTTCCATCCTGCCACAGGGGAAGGGGGAGCAAGAGTTTTAGTGGGAGCACTAAATTGGAGAATACCATTCCTAAACCACAACATATGCCTGAAAATAAAAATTGCAATTCTAAACCTTTATTTCAAAGGCTGTTTTCTGCTGCACTGTCCTGTCCAAAAGCATTAGTTTGGTTAACAAGGGTTAACTGACACTGTCAAACAAAGCAGAGCCCAGTCCATCTGCAGCAGTTGATGCTTTTGAAGTGCAGGCCCCTCTGGTCACACAGAGTTCCTCTCCAAGAGCTTTCCCTATTCACAGAAGATGGCTTGAGAGTCTCTCTCAATTCAGGATTGGGAGAGCAAACAGAAGAATGGGATGATAAGTGAGTTCTTCCTAGATAATGGATCCAAAACTTGCTGGGAGACCTCTGTGTGCTAGGACACAGAGATAAGATACGTAGTTTTAAGCAAAAAACCACTTCTGATCAGAAAACCCAAAAGTCCAAACAGACTGGACTAAGCAGGACAATATCCAGCCTTTTTTTGCTCCCTCATCATGCACTGAAATTTCAGAAAATTCAGAGCTTGATAAAACAAAAACAAAGTCTAAGATAAGGACTGTTTCACAAAGTTTGTGGCTCCTCAGCAAAAAGTATTGGAAATCTTAAAACCAAAATATTTTTCCTATGGAATTCTTAATCCAGATTTTTTATAATAAAGAAGTTGGTACATTTCTTAACCCATAGACATTGAAATATTGAGATACAATAAGCATCTAAATATTTGGAGGTTCATCCAAAGTGATCTTAAATTCTGATCTCGTAACTAAAAGTAACTTTGACCCACACAAAGTTCTGGTAATCCAAAGTTCTAGGGAAGTGTAATATTCTGCATCTGTAGCCAGAAACTAAAGATGAATTTCCTCTGGGAAATGTATGTCCTTTAGAAAAAAGATAATTAACTAAAACCAGTAAGTATCCACATTACTGGAACCCGAACAACCTTGTCACTTTCTGTGGAATACCCTTTCATTTCAATTTCAGTCATAAATTACACAAACCCCATTCCAATTTTTAAAAGCAATAAGCTTTATAACCATTATGAAAAGACACAAACTCAGCTTACCAAAAGAGTCTGTTTATTTCTGAACGAACATCTAATTTGCTTTTAATGAAATTCATTGCCAAACTTCAGAGGATTTTAGGGCAAGTAGAATTATAATCATTGTGGAATTCCAACATAAACACATACCATGCACACCCTTATGTGAAATAACCTTGAGGTCATAAATAATCTAGGACACATCTTCCTGTCTATGGCAAATCTGGAGCAAGATTTGAAATCAATTCTGGAGCCATTGCAAGTTACCTCAAATGCTCTTGTTCCTCATATTAGTGTTTCCAAGAGCAAAACATTAAGAAACAGAGGCTCCTCATGCTAGTATGTTTAACACTGCTCCAAAACTGTTTCCCATTTAAAGAATTCCAGATTATTGTTATAAAAATATTTCATGAAAGGACTTCAAATACAAAAATTGAAATGGAAACCTGCTTTTTAGGCAGGATTTGTGACTTTCATGACCAGGCTCCTGTGTGGCCAAACACAAAGTGATTTCAGGGCTCCCAGTTCTGCAAAGAGCCACTGAACAGATTTGCAGGGACCTGTGACACAGAAAGTTCTGGGACTGGCAGCTGCAAAACCCCAGATTCCCAGGTCCTCCAAGGTTAGAAAGCTCTTGGCTGAATTTTGCCTTGGACAGCCATAAAGCCAGGCGTTTCAAAGCTCATGGGAGCCATAACATCCAGATGCCAAGGTTTCTGGGTCAGCTTTGATTCCTAGGCGCTCCAGTTCCTTCACACCCTGGGATCTCAAGGAATCCAAGACCTGCAGCACAAAGCCAGGTCATCAGACTGGCTGTTTCTGAGCCATGATTCTGAGCCATTTCCTTTCACAGATAACTATGAATAGTAGGTCCTAATAAAACTGAAATCTGATTTTAAAATCTTGGAAAATTCCTGAAACTACCTGAATAATTGAGCAATAACTGGAAAGTTATTTAAAATGAATGACCACAGGAAAAACATATTAAGGAGGAAATAAAATTATGCCATAAATAACAGAGGCACTTGAATAGATAGATCATAGAATATCAAATTTTAATAAATAAAAAGAGAACAAGAAAGAAAGAAACAAGACAATTAGGTGGTGATGTAAATGTTGAAAATTAAAGGTAATCTATGGCCCTAAAATTGCATAAACTTTTTTCACAACAGGCCAGGAGTTCTGCATCTTTGATATCAGCAAGGTTAACAGTTTTTCATAAATATTTTTGTATTAAGATTGTGGAGGCAGATGGCTATTTAGCACCTAGAAATGGAAATTTCCTGCTACCAAATGTCATATTTATTAGTTGAAGTTTGAAAAAAAAAATAGAGACAGGACTCTGCACAATTCTTCTCTCATATTACATAAAAAAGTGCAGAAAGTGTTATTGTGATGAGTGAAAGTATGGAGTACTGAACTGACAAAAAACTAAAAGTGACCAGCTTATTTTACTTAGAAAATAAAAACAACAAAAACCAAGACAAGATTTTTCTATATTAAATGACTTCCCTTACTATCTTTAAAATCTAGTTTCCTCTTCATCTACCAATTTTCAGGATATTCAGCAGAGGTGTTTAGGCTCAGTGTGTGTTCATTTCTTACTGCTATATAACCTTTTGGTATGTAGATTAGGTAATTCAACATTTAAATAACTCTATTAATTCCACCAAATCAGATAGATTGAGAATAGTATTTAATGACAAAATAAAATCTTATTAAACTAAAGTTTTGTTACTAAGAGCTATACTTTGCCCTCAAAACAAACGAGGTTAGTAAGATGAATACATATAAATTGTCACTGCTTTCATCAGAATTTTATTATATCTCAATTTTCACTATCGCTAAGTAAAAAATAAAGATACATGTTTTCTGACAGGATAGTTGAACAGCACACTCTGAAATATTATTTCTAATTATTCTAACATCATCCCAACTTTCAACCAAACCGGCCTGTGCTGAAGACAGATTTCTTTTCACTTGTAATGCAGTTTGCTAATG
The DNA here is from genome assembly GCF_000691975.1 of Corvus brachyrhynchos. Taxonomy (NCBI): domain Eukaryota; kingdom Metazoa; phylum Chordata; class Aves; order Passeriformes; family Corvidae; genus Corvus; species Corvus brachyrhynchos. The sequence goes on from NW_008236029.1 coordinate 664,240, forward strand.
TTCTTTCTGAAGTCAGTATAAGGAGATTCTGTGACAAGAAATAATGAACAAAATGTGGTTAAATGATTCTTCCAAAATATATTTCAAGTCTGTCAAAAATTTCAGATGTTTTCATTTTCATTCAATATCCTTCTTTTATAGCACCTGTGAATTCCTAGATGGGACATAATCCTTTTTGCATCATATTCTTCAAGACAATGTGCTCAACTAACACAATTCAGATATTTCTTGATTTTAACTTGAAGATGAAAAATATTATATACATTTAAAAGGTTGTCGTGTGCCAAAGGGGTACATAAGGCTGCCAAACTTTTTTTGGATTGTATGTTAAAATAAGAGTAAATGCAAATTTTTTGGCCTCTCCCAAGTATAGTGAGCATCAGCAAGAAAAAACGACATCACCAGAAGTTAGACTACCTCCAGATGAAAGGTGATCTTTAGTAACTCTCAGCATCTCCTTTGCTAGAAGCGACTGTTAATTCAAGGTGTATTTACCTCTCCCAGGTTCACTTCTTGGCATAGCCCTTTGTACCAAGGAACTTAATTATCTTTCAATGCCCTCATTTCTAGCTGCCTTCTTTTACGTCCTTTAGGGTGTTGCCCAAAGAAGGGGCCTTGCAGCTGGCTATGAATCTCTTGGGCAAGAAACACAAAACATAAAAGCAGAAAAAAAATTAAAAACAAGCATTCATTGAAGTCAGTGACAATTTAATTCAAAAATATGCTTGGAACCACATGTTCAAAATTATGTTACATATGCAAAAGAAAACAATGCCTGTTCTGCTTTTAGTTACATTTTATTGAGCTCAGTGATGCTGTACTAATCTACAGTAAACAGAAACAGAAATAGAAGCAAGGGAAGTGAATATTCGAGTAGGTATAACTAGAAAGAGTGAAATTAATAAAAATCAACCTAATATTAACATTCCTGATAACATAAAGAAGGTTATAAAAATATAGGTAACCCCATAAGTCCACATAAAAGCTGCTTTTTACGTTGCAAGGGGTATTTGAGGTATTGATAATAGACTTATTAATTTTTTTCTAGTTGAAAGGTAGTCTACAATTCTTCAGACATAATGACATTGTTCCTTGAAATTTTATTTTCATTCCTTCTTCCTACCAAAAATTTGATGTTTTTTCTACTCAATGGTTTAGTAATGTCTTCACTGCTCACATTCATTACATTTTTACTAAATCTGCTTGTGCTTATGTAATTTTATGTATTTTAATGATTTGTTCCCTTGCATGCTATGCAACAGAGATGACAGTGGCTTGACCTAACAAGCTAAAACTTCTAAACCAGAAGACATTTGAAAAAACTGTAAACCAGGCCAAAGTGTGCTATTCTAAATATTTATATGAACACAGATTTTCTAAGACCTTCAGTAGAAGACATGTGAACATATATGAAGAATCATCTAAAATAGTACACAGAATAGTAAATTTGGAAGTATGCACATAATAGAAATAGATAAAAACACACTGCTTTGCTTGGTGCATCTGAAAACTCACACAGTGTGGGCTTAGGCAAATAAGTGGCAACATGAGAGTCAATCATTAAAAAAAAATCAATTAAATATCCATATTGCCATAGTTATTTGTTCTGCATTGAATGATACTTTGCTTGTGATAAAAAATATGTATCATAAAATAGAAGAGTGTTGAGAAATTTGATCCAAAACTCAGTGTAGAGACTAATCCCTTTAAAAATGTTCCTATGTTGCAAACATTTTGCAACTCATCTCTCTTATTCACAGTAATAGAATCATAGAATCATTTAGGCTGGAAAAAAACTTTAAGACCATCAAGTCCAACCATTAACCCAGCACTGCCAAGTCCACCACAAAACCATGTCCCTAAACACCACATCTACATTTTTCAAATACCTCCGGGGGTGGTGATTCAACCACTTCCCAGAAACAACTGGTCCAACTATTAAAGTAATATTATAGCAATATTTTTATTGTCTCTTACAGCAGTAGCCAGATTAAGTTCTAGTTGTGCTTTGGCCCTTCTAGTTTTCTCCCTACAGAACCTCATTATATCATTGCAGTGCTCCTGAGTGGCCTGTCCCTTCTTCCATTGGTCAGAATCTCTCCCTCCCTAGTTCCAGTCAAATCTCTCTGTCTAGCCATGCTTGTCTTACCCACTGGCTCATCTTTCCACATGTGTCATTTGACAAACAGAAGTAGATGTCAAATATTTTGACGTTTCCATGCGTGGGTGCTGCTGAGGAATCGTTGCTGCACCACAGCACAGCTCCTTTGCACATCAGGTTGTGTGACCAGGGCTGGTCTCTTCAGAAATACAAAAAGCAGCCATTTTATAAATTGAGTGAGAAAAGGAAATATCATGGATGTGTGCAGAAGCTCTGACCAGCTTAGTTTCCATTCCAATAAAGTAGTCAAATTCATCAAGGAGGCTCAATTTGTCTCAATTCATCGAGAATGAGGTTTTAGTGCGAGCATGAGCATCCAGAAGCCTACCTGATTTAAATCAACACCATTCCACTAACCTCTGTTGAGCAGTGTAGATTTACACCAGCTATGAAATTAGCCAATAAAACCCAAATTTTTTGGACAGCAGTGAGAGGAGTAACCTGACAGAAGTTGGATATTTACCTATCTGTATTAGTGTGGAGTATTTTGATAGCTATCATATAAAAACTGAAGCTGTCTCAGGTCTTGGTTTATTGTTGGCTGTACTTAGGTTTCTGAAGTGCCTGAAGGTATGTCAGCTTGTAGGTTGTGTATACCTTGGGTTTTCCACTGGATAATAATAAGAAAATTCATGCCATCTCCAAGCCTTCTGAGTGTTATGAATCTTTATTCACTGATGTTTGTAAAATGTGTTGGGATTCTGAACACAAAAGGTTATAGAAGTACGATTAATTGTTGCCATTCTTTAAAGAAATGCAAGACTGTAAAGCAACCATGAAGCCTCTGTCAGTACTGGAGAGAGCTATAACAGATACATGCATGGAAGTTACAGCAGTAACACTGCTACTTTCATAGGGCCAGAAATTCAACCAGCAGAGTTAGATATGCAGTCTTGATGGTACTGAAATTGCTTGAGTTCTGCCTTTGACATCACTACAGCTGTGATTTCTATAGCTAGGCACTTAATTTATATCAGATGGTCAGTAATTTGAAATAAAATCATTATAATATTTTCTTCTCAAGTTTTTCAATCATTCTGTAAACTTTTTTCCAAGCTAAAAATCCTGCAAATGTTTACTGCAATGGAATTTCATTTGTCCTAAAACCAGAGGTGTTCCTGCTCCACTACGGTGCATTTAATGTACATTATTCAGCTGTCTTAAATTATGAAGGACAAGTGATTTAATTCGGATCTTTTTATCTACATTGTGTAATTAAAAGAAATACTGGAAACCTGCATGACTTGCTTCCATGTAGTAATACTACAGAATTTCTGGATTTAAGAGAGATCATTTATTGGGAGGGACACTCAAGCATCTCTTATAATTTTTGTAAATTTTATCTGATGACCTTCACAGTAAAATATTTTCTTAGTGTGCTGCAGTGTAGAAACATAAAAGAAAAATGTGTGTGGGCTTGGTGACTGGCATATGGAATTAAAAGACATCATTGTCATAAGATGCCAGAGGGATGACATATAACCCTATCAAACAAGACACACAGGCTCCTGCAAGTCCAGGAAAGAAAGAGTCCCCAGCTTTCAAAGCATCTCTGCCCAGAGAAGTTGTGGCTGCCCTATCCCTGGAAGTGTGGAAGGCCAGGTTGGATGGGGCTTTGTGCAAACCGGTCTTGTGAAAGATGTACCTGACCGTGGCTGTGGGGCTGGAACTAGATGGTCTTTAAGGTCCTTTCCAACCTCAACGATTCTATGATTCTAACATCCAGATATGCATTTCTAGTATATCACTAAACAAAACACTGCACTGTTACCATGTGCTCAATTGATAAAATCAGCAGACTTCTACAAAGTGATTGCCTTAGGTCTAACTAGAGTGAGAGTAGAATCAGATTCTGGTATTATCTTGGTGTATGAAGGAGAAGCCTAAATGTAATATTTGTGTACAGGCACAGTACATGGATATATTTTCTAGCAAGAAAAGGGATGCACTGTTTTGGTGTCCTCCTGTTTATCTGGAAAGTGTTGCTTCTGCACTTCCTTTTTTTTCTTGAAGAAGATAAAAAGAATATGCATGTGGAATGTTGTTGATGTAGAAAAGATCATGCAAACTGTCACCACTGAACTAGAGGCATCTGAGTTCAAAGAGAACTATTTGTAACTTTTCTTCCAATGCCCTGGTTTTTGGTTTAATTAAGAAAAATAACTTTTAGCTGGCTGATTTAGCTCATGTGAAAGGGGAAAAAAAAATCAATCTGCTGATTTTCTCAAGCAGGAAAATGTTTTTCAATGGCATTTCTTTCAGCTACTGAAAAACTCAAATTTTTAAAAGAAAAGGAAGATTAATTTATAAATAATTAGATAAAAAATAGAAGGATTACATTATTTAACTTAGAATTCTAACCTCTTGGCTAGGAACCACAGCATTTTGGTTTGCTGTTGCTCTACATCATGTGGCTGTTTTTACTTGAGGTTTCAAGACCTCAGGTCGGAGAGTCTCTAGCAGGATTAAACCTCCTATATAACATTTCTGTCACAAAAAGAGCTCATGGAAATGTACAAATTATCTGCAGAAAATTCAAACAAAAAGGATTTTTCTACTTTAAGGTATTTGAGAAAAAAAATCCTAAACTATTTCCTGATTTGCTTCAGGAAAAGAAACACAAAAAATTACTCAAATGTCCACAAAAAATGACTCAGATGCCAGATAGAATCCAAGACAAGGTTTAAATTAAGATAATCTGCTTGATTATTTTGGGTGCTTCTGTTTCAACAAGTATCTCTTGTTCTTCTTTGGAGTTTTAAAGGATTGAAAAGAAGAACAGTGAAAAAAAGGTATGCAAAGTTGCTTTTATGTTCTTTTTGACATGAAATAAAAAGGAAATGCTGAAAATATCTCTATAAAATTGTTCCCATGAGATGTACTTTATGATCCCCCTTTCAGGCCTGGGGAGTGTTTGGAGTAGGCAGAATGCATAATAAAAGCTGTACACTGAACCCTATCCTCAAATGAACAAAAAAAATCTGAGCTTGTCTGCTTCTCAAAGGCTGGGCTTGAGTCCTCTTCTTTAAGATACAGCAGATTGATATTGGGATTGTTCCATTGATGCCAGTGATTACATGGTTTCTGACTCATGCTGTTGTTCCAGGGCTTGCTTTTTTTTTTTTTTCCCATTGTTATAAAACTGCCACTGCACACCAATTTAGTTGGTATCTTTCTAGGCATGTGGAGGAAAGAACTGGCTGGGGATAGAGACTATGCTATCATTTCGTATCTTGATGTGGTACCCCACAAATTCATGTTGACACAATGCAATGATTGTAGAGCATACTGTGAGGAAGCACATCGTCTTTTTTTTGCCTCTGATTTTCTATAAATAACAGACTTCAGTCTCCATGGGTGCCAGGCTAGCGTTTTGCAACATACCACTCCAACGCTTTAGAATTCCTCCCGACCATCTGGGAATTTCCTGTTCTGCCAAATAGGTTTGCCTGGACAGTGCTGAGGTCTGTCTCTCTCTTATGCTTTATGTTAGGGCAGAAACATTTTTATGTAGATGAACCCAGAAAGCTGGTACCAAAAGGTGGACCTGGAACTTCCGCCACATCTGAAAGTGACAGGAGAAGGAGAGAGCTGGGCGGGCCTGAGGTTGGGAAAACCCCTTTTCTGAAGAGAAATTGTGCTTTGTTTTTTCCTGCATGTGAGCAGCATCAGGCCAAGCTCCAAAAGAATTCATTAACATCACATTCCAAGTGAGAGTCAAGACCTTTTTTTCAGTTTATAATCCTCTGAGACTCTTTAATGATAATGGTTTGGGTTTGTGGACTGTGTTGAAAACCTCCTTTGAGTTTATGTTCCCATAGAAGATGACTGGCTTTTCTAGCTGACTCTTTTGGTAAGGTCTCATGATAACGACACCTGGAAAATATAATAGCAATGCCAGGCTAAGCCTAAGAGAAGCAAAACCAAAATTAATGTCTGTTCTGATAGAAAAAAAACAGAACAACTCTGACTTAGGATGTCTCACAATATAAAGCTTGTATTGCATTCTAGTAGCATTCTATAGTCTTGCTTCGTCATTCTTATAGCTTTTCTGAAGGATTTTACTATGGAAGTGAAAACATGACAGCACTCAAAACCACACTGATATAACTAACACTGAGGTGTCATCTTGAAACTTAACAATAATGAAAATGGGAAATTTACACTAAAACACATTTCCAGAGTCCCATCATGGTGAGTTACAGCTCAGAGAAAAAATAAACAAAAACAAAGACAAAAAAACCAAGGACTAATTCTAGTGATGGACAACCAGAGTTTTGATCATTATTTCAGGAACTCTACATGATTTTGGTAAGAAAATAATAAATAAAAATGTTAAAGTAGTCTTTAAAAACTCACATGAAAAAGGATGTCACAGTTGGTACATATTTTATGGATCAAGAATTCATGTCTTATCTTCATGCCCATAACAGTGCAACAAAAAACGTTTTCAGTCTTGCTCAATTCTGCTTCTAGGAAATACCCCAGGGGGTGAGTGGCCAAATTACTAGATGTTTCCAAGATGCGTAGGAGTACTAAATCCTGGGTCAAGAAAAATTTTTTCTTTTTCGTTTTTCTGTCCCCATTTCTATGGTTTATAAGGCAGGTTTTTTTGTGGGAAGTATTAAAGTAGAACATAACAAATTCTTTTTTTGGCTTACTGATTTAGCTCTAAAGAAATTCAATCACTAATCCTAGCTTTAAAAACCAAATTCCAGACAAATTCTTTTATTTCAGTCTGTGTTTAATTTTAAAACTATTTTTAATGTTGGTACATCCATTTCACTTTAAAAGTCAATATATAAATATGTTAAATAAACAAATCCTGAATTTATTCCTGCTCTGTTTAGTGGCTAGTACAGCATATGCCATAATGGTTATCATACATTGGCAAAAAATAAAGGTAATTAATGTCACATGTTCCTCTAGGTAAACTTCTCCTTTTTTCTGATGCTTTGAACTTTTGTGTCATTTTTCTCTATAGAAAGTCTCTGGACTTCTCATTCTCATCCACTTATCCAAACGAATAAAATATACATGTGCTTGTTTAGTGTAACAGAGGAATTCCAGCTCAGTTCTACCTCTTGTTGAAGTCTATGAAAAGTAGCTACGTCCTTGTGCTAACACTCCAATGATGAAATTAAAACAATTTATTTTACTGGGGTAAACCTTGTCTCAGGGAACATTTGAGTACTATCAGCTCAAAAAAGGACCCTTAGCACACTTGGGGTCAAGTTCTCAGATCTTGCAAGATTTAAAGCTGGCAAATTTGGGCAAATGCCTTTCCAGTATTCCTGACCTCTAGCTCATCACAAACTCTCCAAGGTGCTTGCTTGATGCTAGTAAATTGTTTCTTCACTTAATGGTCATAAGCAGCAAACACAAACACTGCTTATGAGATTATCATTAATAGCTGCAAGAGCATTCCTGGTGACAAAATGACGCATTAGTTACCACCTGTAATGCCACACATGGCATTTGGGTTCCATTCAGCATTTCAGCCTGGGATCATCTGCATTTTAGATATACCTTGATAACCAGCAAAATCTGGAGAATTTCTGGCTTCCTCATTAAAACATGCTTCTGAGCATCTTGTCTTACTCATTCCTATATTCTTAAATTTAGAAAAATAATTTTCCCATTTTTTTAAAAAGAGAAATGTCTTATTCTAACTATGGTGAGTTTTTCTTCAGCAGACTGCACTACTGCTTAAATATGCAGTATTGCTACATCTGTAGGGCCACACACCAGTAAACAGTTTACATCTGCACTGTTTCAGGACATTTTACTGAACACAAAGCTGGATAGCAGAGTAATTTCTCAGTCTTTTCTGTCACATCAGGACAAGGTATCTGATTGTGTGTACTTTAGTGATAGGTTGGTACCTCAGCAGTCACAGATTTGTGGACTGTATTATTTACCCTTCCTACAGGTTTTTAATCAAATCTTCTATCAACCTCAAATTGACAGACTTCTTGCTCTGAAGCACCACCCTCACCTCTCACCTTATATTTAGCCTTTTCAATATCTCTCTGGGTCCCTTACACTTTCCCTGAGCTGACCCTGCCTAGACCAATAGTCCAAAGTCAGAAACTGGGTCATCAAGCAGATCAAGCCATAAAATTTAATTTTTGTCAATTATTATTGAATTAATTCTGCTGTAATCTTCCTTTGCCTTTAACGGTAACCTTGTGGTACATGGCAAACTCCTCTTCTCTTGTGTGCCTCTGCAAATACAGTTGTCTTGCTCATGCTTCCCTGCATAAAACTTTGGTATTGTAACAGGTACAAATAGTTCTTTTAACAACTAGCATGAGGACAAAGGCTCTAATGGTTGAGCTGTGGGATGTCATGAAGGTCAATGATGTCAGAGGAATATACAAAAGACTATTTATCGCATCAGCCAGAATTCTTAGAAAAGCCAAGATATCAAACTGGATCATTCAAGAAAAACGTGAAGAGAAACAGCTTTAATCATTGCCTCTGTATTTAACAGGCTAAAGTGATAAAGAATTTTGCAGTCCATATCTCCTCCACGCAAAAATAGTAACACAGGAAAACTTTCTAGCAGATCATTGATGGCCTTTCCCATTGACAGGATAGAAGTGACGTGGGAAAGATAGGTGGCCCTTGGCCATTTATCTCTGCTGTGGTAAGTCACACACAGAGTGAAGTATGAAGTTTTAGCCAAGGAACAAAGGGGAATAGTTCATTCAGGAAGAGATTAGATCATCTCTTTGAGCAATTTTCCCTCTAAGCAGATCCTCAAAATTCTAGGCACAGCACCAAAGTCATTGTGGTTTGGGGGTTTCCCATTACTGTGTTGAATTTTTGATGTGGCCTAGAAGGCTGCAGGAATTTCCTGATGAATTAAGACTACAAAGGGTAAATATTTAACTATGACACAAATAAATATAGTTAATACTTAAATGATAAAGGCAGTGATCCTAAATCCTCATTTCAGCCACTTTTATCTGCATATGACTGCCCAATTTTCGAAGGCTGCAGCAGTTTTTTTGGGGTTCTTTGGTGTTGGAGAAGACTTCAGGAAAATAGGTTGTACATGAAGCCTTTCTCTGAGATTTCAGAAATATCCAGTAATTTCTACACAGGTTTTTCAATTTAAAAAAAAATTTTAGGAGAAGTAGTGCTCTGATAGTGATAGTGAGATAATTATTTGAAGATCCTTGCCTTTTTGAGACACAAATGCATGACTCAGAAGGGAGAAGAGAAAGACATGTAAATGACCTTATTATTCACCCTTACAGTTACCCGCACACTGAGCTGAAGGCAGAGTTTTAGAAAAGAGATTTATTTAATATAGTTCTCTTTCCTTCAAAAGACTTCTGCATGAGAACTAAAATGCCCAGAAGATAAATATCGCTAAAGCTACTCAAAGTTGAATTGAATGAAAGTGAAAATCATCACTATTAAATAGAACCATGGGTGGTTTGATCCAAATTCAAACATTCGTTCAATACATTGCCTAGAAAAAGAAAACAAAAAAAATTATCATTTAACAACAACTAAATTATTTTTTTCCTAAATCTCCACTGTGCCAGACCATATTTGCAGGCAAGAGATTCCAAAAGAAAAATACACTTTTATAAACATAGGCTGAAAACTTTAAAACATGCATAAACAATATGATCCAGAGGGCAGGCAAGTCCACTACAGTCCTGAAGATGAATGTAAAAGCATCTCTACAGATTGTACTAGAACTTCTTTGATTTTTGTGGGTATTTGAAATATGTTCCATGGATCTGGAGTGTATTAAAGGTGAAAAATTAAAATAAATCTAAAAATATTAAATTTACACATCAAGAGTCAGATTTTTTTTTTCACCTACATTCCAGACATAGTAATCCCACTTTGAAGAATGAAGAGCCTTGGTAAGGACTCAAAGTTTACTGCAACATTTAAAATAGTGGGCAGGAGCCCTCAAGTGTGTCAAACTCAGTGCTTTCCTCTTTAAAACATTGCAAGTTCCCTCTGCACTTTTAGGTTGCTAACAGTGTTATCCCTAAGACTTAAGTTTTGTAATTTAAATAGTATCATTCTGTATGCAAGAAAAATCTCTTGCATACAGAAAGCCTTTAAGGGAAATTTAGATGTGAAAGAAGGCAGGATTCGTCTATAAATGGCACATCAGCCTGCAGCAGAAAAAGTTTTTAGATTCAAAATTGATTAGCACCAATCTGATCATCTATGTTCTAGTGTGAAAGAAGCCATGTTGTCAAAACCAGACAAATTACCTTCTAAGGTTGTCTCTTCATACTCCCAATTTTCTCCCACAGTTCTCTAGTCTTGCCTTAATTTCATCCTGGCAGGGGTGCTCAGAGTTTATCCTATCTCTACTGTAATCTCCCAAGCCTCCTTGGTACAAAAGGAGCAGATAGAATACCAGGACCCAAATTCTCAAGCAGAACAGAATCAGAAGAAAATTCTGCTAAATGGAACAAGTGAATTTTGGTTATTTCCATACATTCCTATGTCAGAAGGAATGCCCGGTACCTGTATTTGCAACAAGATAACTAGAGACAACATGACAAATAGCAACAATTTACAAATAAAAATCCCAAAAGAAGTGATGAAAAATTATAGGTATACACTTAGGCCATTTCCTATTAAAGAAGCAGATGTCATGCATGCACGAAGCACAATCAGGTTTGTCTTGCAACATGTACACATGTAAAAACAGCAATGCGCCTGGAATGGGGAAAACAAAATTCCAATATTTTTTCCAGAATATACGAAAATTCTTGCTTCATATACATTCTGGAAAGGACAAAAGCAAATGTGCTTTTGTAAAATGCTTTTTCAGCTACACAGTTGGGGAGCCATTCACACAGAATTGATACATGTACAACAAACTAGGTTTCACCTTGCTAGCTGTTTTTTTTTTAAGCCAACAGGTCAGCTTGAGAACAACAGATTGACAGCAAGTAGATTGGTAAAACATGAGAATGGATTTAAGACACAACACTTAGAAACAGATTTCCATATACCTTAACACCAAACACTCCAAAGATCAAAATGCATGTATGTGTGCACACACTCATGCACCAGAGTGAGGTGTGGAAGGGAGAGGAATTCTGCAGACTTCTTAGAGAGTTTTTGATCAGCCACTTTTTACTCATAGATCTTCTACACAGATTTTTCAACTGCGACATTTTACATGGATTTTCAACCTATTTCTCTCTCCTTTAAGAAAGGAATAGTAACACAGACCATATGATTGACCATGTACTATCATGTAACAGACCTTTAAAGTACCTTTCCTAAAGACACACCTATTCCACCATGGAACTAGCATAGTTCTCTTACTATTACCCTTTTCTTAGTGGTTTTTTTTCTTTACATTTTTTTTTTTTTTTTTCATTTTTCCTCCTAGAAACTAGTCAAGGAAGTATAAGAAATTTCTTTCAATCAGGTAGCTCCATGGCCTAGAATACTGATTTTCTATATGACTTCCTCTGAGTAATTACAGCATTATCTTAAAAATTTTTTTGGTTGGTTGGTTTGGTTTAAACCTGAAAGCAAACCATTTATATAGTGTACCTTGAGCATCTTTCCAGCTGGCCCTGTACCTGTCTTGCTTTGACCATCTGCACCATATGCCTGTTCAATGTTGAGTGTAACTCACTGTTAGGTCTTGTCTAGACAAGAAAGTTGTGAGTTTGACTTGCATCAGTTTTAAACAGGGATAATTAAACTGGTGCAAGTCCCAGATTAGAATTCTTATCCCAGTTGAGTAGTGACTTACACTGTCTTAGATTACCCAGATTCCTAACTAAGGCAATGAAAAGTGAATTTTGATCTTTGTGCAGAAGTATTAATGAGAATGCAGTGCAAATGTGCAACAATTTATGGCATTTCTAAGTTACCCTTCCAGGTGAATATTCACCACCCTGTGTTTCATAACACTGTTTAAAATATGCACATGTGGTTGCACAAAAATAAGTTTGTGTAAAGTACAGCTTGTTTCAGAAGAAAAAGGTTTTTTCTGTGAACTAAGAAACTATTTCAATTTCCTTTTCCTGATCAAACTTCAACCCCTTAACAAGAGAGGAAATTCTTATGCTACTGGGAAGACTTTTACACCAGGACTGTTTATTCAAGACACTTGAGCTGCTGGTATTAAAGATGAGTTCACAGGACAACTAAACCGTGATACTGTTCTAGAAGGTCCTCATTTACTAGCTCTTCCTCATTTACTAGCCTGCAATTGCTGCAAATACAGAGAAAAAGACTGAACTAAAATGAACTGTAAATTGAGATGAATACAAGTAGACTGTTAAGTATCTTCACCTTTCAGATTTTGCTTGCAGTAGGTCATGCAAATGATCCCAGTTTTGATAACAACAAGTTTATTCAAAATTTTTGGTAATGGTAGCTCTGAAAAACAAGGCATTCCTCACTGGTCTTCATGAGGATCCGTACAAGATTCAGTTGCTTGCATTTTAGCAAGCAACTGCTTGACAGGTTTTAAGAACCCTGCAAGAATGAGGACTATTCTGACTGTGAGCAGGACACAAATAACCCATTTACCCAACAGCAACCTGCAAGATATTCTTGGCTTTATAGATGTATATTCATTGTATTTATCTGCTTATTTTTTATGCAGTACTTTAGTTACTTATATTAAAAGCAATTTCCTTCCAAAAGATTTTTAATCTCACAGTTATCTGTAAGTATTGTAAACATTATTATAATACATAAACTGTTAAGATCACAAAATACCTTCCACCAGAAAGACTCCAAAAGCAACACAAAAAATAACATATTAAGCTTCCCAAAAGCCTTGTGAAATTGGATAGTAGTGCTACATCTGTATTAGAAAAGGGAAACCCGAATGCTTAAAGTTTACAGTTTCCTAGCAGTCACAAGCAAAGTCCATACTATAGACATGAACAGAAGTAAAGATTAAATCCATCACACTTAACTGAGGCATTTAAATCAGGAAGTGGGCTGCTCAGGATTTTCCTGGGGTCAGTGAAGAGAAACAGGGACTTCCACAGGACAGTTCAGACAGCTGAGTCTTCCTCTGGGCTTGCTATGGTCTCATGACACAGCACTGAGATTCTCGGCAGCAAAGAAAACACTATCTTGGGTAACTGGTATTCTCCTGGAGAAGCTGGCAGCCAATGACTTGGACAGGTACACTCTTTGCTCTGTTAAAAACTGGCTCTAAGACTGGGCCCAGAGTGTGAATATGAATGGTGCTACTCGAGCTGGTGGCCAGTCACTCATGAGGTCCCCAAGGTTCAGGGGGGCCAGTCCTATTTAATGACTTTATCAATGAACTGGATGAAGGGATTGAGTGCATCCTCATTAAGATCACAGATTACACTAAGTTGAGTGGTAGTGTTGATCTGCTGGAGGGTAGGAAGTTTCTGCAGAGGGATCTGGACAGGCTGGATCTACAGACCAAGGCCAACAGTATGAGGTTAAACAAGGCCAAGTGCTGGGTTCTGCACTTGGGTCACAACAACCCCCTGCAGCATTACAGGCTGGGGGCAGAGTGGCTGGAAAGCTTCCCAGTGGAAAAGGACCTGGGGGTACCAGTGGACAGCATCTGAACACCAGCCAGTGTGTGCCCAGGTGGCTAAGAAGGCCAATGGCATCCTGACCTGTATCAGGAATAGTGTGGCCAGCAGGACCAGGGCAGTGATTTTCCCCCTGTACTGGGCACTGGTGAAGCCACACCTCGAGTGCTGTGTCCAGTTTCAGGCCCCTCAATTCAAGATGGGTAGTGAGTGGCTGGAGCAGGTCCAGAAAAGGTCAACAAAGCTGGTGAAGGGTCTAAAGTGTAAGTTGTATGAAGAGAAGCTGAAGGAGCTGGAGAAAAGCCTGGAGAAAAGGAGGCTGAAGTGGGATCTTCTCATTCTCTACAACTATGCAAAAAGAGGTTGTAGTGAGGTGGGGGTTGGCCTCTTCCCCTGAGCAGGAAGTGACAAGAGGAAATGGCCTCAAGCTGTGCCAGGGGCAGTTGAGGTTGAAGGGCAGGGAAAAATTCCTCAGTGAATGGGCGGTTAAGCATGGGAACACACTGCCCAGGGAATTAGTGGGGTTGCTGTCCATGAAGGTGTTCAAGAAAAGACTGGATGTAGCACTTCGTGCCATGATTTAATTGATGTGGTGGTGCTTGGTCAAAGGCTGGACTCAATGACCTTGGAAGTCTTTTTCAACCTTAATGATCCTGTGATTCTATAATTCTAAGTTTGGGCGGGATGATGGAGTCTTAACATACCCAACCTCACTACTTTTCCCCTATTGGCTGTCTTTTTTTTTTTTCCAGGGCACACAGCACTGATTGCTTCCAAACCACATAATGGAATGGGAACGATGAGTTCTCAGCACCCTCAAAATGACATGCCATTTACTGTATACCAGTTTCATTTAGAAAAGCTCTCAGTGCTCCAAATGAGATCTCCCACTGGGCATCTTGGTTGGACAATTCTGATGACTAATAAATGTAACATTTTATTGTTACCAGAAATTTCCTAATTATGGCTGTCATCACTGTAAATAAACACATTCAGGTCCTACTGAACCTTATGATAAAGCCTTGCCTCCAAGCATGGGAAATGTTTTTTAAAGTAATAACTGTCTTTCAGTCTAATTCCCTGATTCTTCTGCTTCTTAAAAAAAATTAATTGCCAAATAAATTATTCCCCAATAATGTAAAGCTTTTAGGTATTTCCACATTTGAAGTCTTGCTTCTTTCTTGTGGTTACATCAGAATGTTCCAAGGACTTGAGCAATTTGACAAATAAAGCTTTGAAAAGCAGGCATATTTTTGGCCAATAGATTTTTGGGGGTATATAAGCAATTTTGGGTTTACACTCAAATGTATTTTTTTGGAGCCAGTTTATTTCCATGAAGTTATTTTTAGTCCTTAAATTTGGCTTTTATACATATATACTTGCTCACTGAGTAGTACACTAAGAAATCCCACTAATTCCACCCTTTGTTTCACAACATGTTTGTGGGAACTGCACTTCAAATATCACTAGGATGAGGCTCTGCTTTGGATATGAGAATTCATTGACTCCAAAGCAGAAAGAAGCACCCAGAATAGTAAGCAGTCTCTGTGTCTAGAAAATAAATACAGGTTTGAGCTGGACACCAAATAGGAAGCTAGTGCTCAGTTTTGGATGAACCTTTCTCACTGCTTCCTTTTAGCCCTGGTCTACCTTGAAAAAGGAAAGGTTTACTGGAA
Organism: Corvus brachyrhynchos; assembly: GCF_000691975.1. NCBI lineage: Eukaryota > Metazoa > Chordata > Aves > Passeriformes > Corvidae > Corvus > Corvus brachyrhynchos. The sequence goes on from NW_008236029.1 coordinate 679,626, forward strand.
AGCCATTCTTTACACAGCCATGTTAGTAATGCTCATACATGCAGAATACCAGATTCTAAATCCAATTTTCTTTGTGGGAGTTAGCAGGAGTTCCTCATGCATCTCCTGGTTGCGCTTAACATCCAAATATCATGTGAATTTTTAGGTCACAGGTCACATTGCAAAATACCCAATGAAACATAATTATAAATAAAATGGAACTTTTACTATTTCTTGTGATAGTTCAACTAGAGAAAATTGGTTTCTTAATATGACAAAACTTTCGCATACACAATGACCATCTCCATCTGTATATTAATATAAATTTACCTGATAGGACATTATTACAGCTTTTTAGATCTCTCCTATCCAGGGCAGGCTCCATCACATTTTCACTCAGCTTGCTCTGTCATATTTTCACTCAGCTTCACAGAAAGTGTGACATGTAAGGGATTTTCCCATCTTCAGCAAACCATAAAAAATCCAAGGCAAAAATCAGCCACTCCACACATATAAGCATATTATATTTCATTGCAGAAAACAGGAGTTAAGCCCTGATGGCAAAGAGAGCACTAAGAGACAGACTTCCAGTGGAGCCACAGCACACAGTGACAGACACCAGTCTTTCCAAAAGCCATTTTCTTCTATGTAGTGACTGGCCCCCTCAAAACCTAGATCCCTTACCTGTTTAAATCCTAGGTGAGGACTTGTGTTGTTACTGTCGCAAAATAAGGAAGTCAACAAGGACCACAAAAAATATCACCAAAAAAAATTATCAAAACCATTGTAAGAATAAACTTTAGACTATCAAATGGTTATAGATATATCCCAGAAAAATTGCTCATAATTTCTTTCTTTAATGACTGAATCCAGACCATAATTTCATACTTCCTCAGTTGTTGCTGGTAAATAACAGCACAGGCACATTGAAGGGAAAGGAAGTGAGTTGAAGCTTCTTTTTCTTTTTGGTTTAAGTCTATCTACCTACTTGTAACACTTGTATGTGTTAGCTTCTAATAGTATACTATCATTAAGCAATATTTTTAAACTTTTATGGTATTCTGCTTAGATAATGAGCAAGAAGAAAAGAAAGAGTGGATCATGTAAAACTCACTTATTACTGTTATAACAATTATTACTACCATTTAGATGGCAGGAAAAGTATATGGAACATTCATCTCTACAGCTATCCTGAATGTACACTGAGTCCATCGATACTGTAAGTTCAGCAAGCCAACAGCAACTTCCTAAGACACAATGATAACATTTCTTTGGCAATACTTAGACACTGCAACTAAATACCAAACAGCATCACGTGAGCCAGTCAGTTACTGCAAGAAAGAAAATGTGATGAACTGTTTGTTTTGAACTATCAGTATAAACATATTGCAGAAATGAAACCCAAGCTTAAACAATGGGGAAAGTTATCCGGTATTAAAATAAACAGTTCTAGGAAAAATCTCAAAAAATGTTTACCAAGTCATCTTCTTCCACGTAGTTTCTGTGCAGAGCATTTTGCCATATGCCTGGTTTGTCCACCAACCCTAGTTACACTGATTACAGATATGCAAATTATAATGGACAAGGCTGGGCCTTAATTGCCTGTAATTGGCTCCACAAGCATTTTTATCTACAATCAAGCTTGTAGATCATCAAAGAAGCAATTTTGAGTTTAAGAAAATAAAAAAATTTACTTTTTTACAGAAAAGTATACTTGTTTTGCTTCTAGAACTCTGATAATTTAGATATCGAAGAATAACAATTTAAAATTAAAATACTAGATTTAAGTAAGCCATGATTCTTACAAAATTTCATACTAAGTATTTTTTAAATATCACAGGGGAGCACTTGTGCTGAGAAAATAATTCACTTTGCCAAACATTGGCAAGGTAAATTTTTATTGAAATTTATATCTATTACTTGAAGTAATCAACATAGCTCCTTTATGTAAGTCAGACTATTTCTAAAATTCTTAAACGTTATTTCTGATTATAAGTATTCTCTTCCAGTAAAAGACCTACAACAGTTAATTATTCTTTAGTTCTTTCACAGCAGGTGCACTGTAAAATGCTATTTAGTGTAGAAAGTTTAGGGGGAAAAATAAACGCAGAGAATAAAAATGAGATGTGAGATATCTACGTAATATATTCATTACACTTGAGCATTATACATGTGTTGAAAGGAAATGAGTTATGGCTGAGACGCTTTGTAGTGGCAACAACAACAAAGCAAATTCAGTATTCAGAGATGCTATAAAGGAGCTGCATCAACCTCATTTGTTCAGAGTGAGACATGGCCCTTCACACAGAGAAACTGGTCCTTTCATTCCAAGGAAAACTGACACATGGGGATACATGCATAATCCCAGTTTTATGCTAACCCCTGGGAGCAGGGGGTTGGGGGCTGGGAGGGAAAGGAGGAGGGGGATAGTTCTTCCCTCAGCCTGTTTTACAATCATTGCAGAAGAAAACAGTCCTCAAATATAAACCCCTGTCATTGGGCTTCCTACCTGTTTAATCACTTCCCTCCAAAGTGTGAGAGGACTAACCCTCAGACATTCACACTCCAGAGACTCATATTTCCTTATGTTCAGTGAAACAGTGATCTTAGTTCAGTCTCTAGTGGACAAACACAGAATAAGTAAAGTCTTAGAAGCATGATTCAGCAGGCAATTTCCTCAAGTAAAATCATATGTGTATAAAAGCAGAAAACAACTTTCCTCTTTTTAGTGCTTGTCTCAGCCTGCCAAGGCACAGTAAAATAATTTCTTTTCCTCTACATAAAACATCCCCTGATTTCCAGTCCTATATTCCCCAAGGCAGATCAAGACATTAAAAAATGAGGGAAGTAGTCTAAAAATTAAATGCTTGGTTATATTTTCTGCACAGAATCTTCTCTCTCTTGCTACAGCCAGGTATCCAAGAGACCAAGTAATTTACAAAAAAATCAGGAAATCCTCTCTAAAAATTCTAGTAGAGTTAGGGGGGTGGGGGTGGCTGTATATGCTTTTTGACATATTTCTGTCTTATATACTGACTGGATGAAACAAAAGTTGTAAATGAGATAGGTTAGCAGCAACTATGCTAATATGAAGTTTCAGCCCACCTAGTAAGAGTCTTCATTAGAGTTTTATTGATGGTCACTCTTAGTATGAACTTGTGTTGCAGTTAAATCCTGTATCTCTCAAATGGGCACATATACAGCGTTTTCTGTACCATATTATATGACTAGTTGCATCACTCAATTGTGCAATTTTCTAAGTTTTGCCAGGTCAAAATGCCAGCATGTAAATGGGAATATCACAAATAGCTGTACACGGACTGTTTATTTATTTTAACTGGCCAGCTACCCCAAAGCATTTTCTTTACCAAGGCATGGACAATATCCATGCAAGGTATGTAATTTTACACAAGTGAGTAATCATGCTAAGGTGAATGGGACTAATCATATGAGTGAAATTATTCACATATTTAATCCTTTCAGACTCAAACTTCATAAAAATAATTACTTCTATTAAGTAAGTGCAACACTTTGAAACCCATTTTCCCCTTTCTAGGAAAGAATGCACATATACAAACACAAATTGAAGCAGGCTGTTTCAAGACCAGTGTATTCAACATGGTTAAACTGTGAAGTTTTAGAAGAGTGAATGTCTATATATTTTCCTGTTTCTTTCCAGAAATCAGCTGGGTAGAGTAGTATTACAGGATCTGTTTATGAAGGAGCAATGATATTCCTAACCCAGTGCCTTTAAATGCTGACTTTTTAAATGCTCCCTTTTGCTGTCAGCGTAGCAGGTATCCTGTATGACATCTGAGCTGAATCTGTGAACTATAAGTAGTGCTTACAAGAACTTAGTAAGTTCTATCAGTAGAGTCTCTGGAGGATTTTTGTGTTCTCTGACTCACACGCATACACAGTTTCTTGAAAAAAAGCCTTAAGAAGTTGCATCTTTCAGTAAAATGAAGAAAATTCTGCTCCCGAGAGCAATGTCACTAGGAAGGGTGCACTCTGGCTAAAACATTTGTCTCCTACACAGCCAAGAACTATATCAATCCTTATTATTTCTGTTCTCATAGAAATTAAGGAAAACTTTGAACAGCATAAACATCCCCCAAAAAAATCATTTAGTGAGAAACAAAAAAAGGAAACACTTACTTTTTGCAGCCACTGAGTGTAATTTTCCATCACATGTTCCAGATGTTGCAGTTTCTGGGAAGATAAATCCTGTTCCACGTGAGGAGCATCTCTCTGAAGAGCATTTGTGTTGTACTGGTCTGTCGTGCTTTCACGACAGTTCCCGTCCTGTTCTGGCAGAATGAAAGTATAGGTGCACTGCCCGTGCTGAACCCGGTTAAATCTTCTCCCACTGGCTTCTGGACCCCGACGCTGGTTAGTACAGCCTACAAGAGCAAGAATCGCTGCCAGGAAAGCAGAGGAAAAGAAAACTGACATGTTATTACAACTTTCCTTTCTTGCTTTAAGAAAAACTTTTTCTTCCTCTTTCTTAAATTTGTTCTTAATTTCCCTTAAAGTCTTTGGAAAAAGGACTGGAGCAGCACACTTTAACAATCAACCTTGGATAAACTGTTATTTTTTTTTAATTTCACTGTGAGGATAGCTTCCTTAGTTAAAATTGGGAATATTTATTGCATAGTAGTTAAGATTTATTGTTTCCTCTCTGTTACAGTCCAGCATGTAGCCTGCTTTAGTCAGCTGCATGTGCATATCCCAGTCTCTTTCCCCTACACTATCTGCTGCAGAACTGCTATTTTCTCTCAGGCTTCAGTGAGTTTTATTAAGGTTGCACTTTCAAGCCAAGCTGGAAGCAAGCAGCCTTTCACAAGATGACTTGACAGGAATGCGTGTATGAGTGCGCCCCTATGCTAAGGATGGCTGATGGCTCAGTACAGAGGGATCATCTTACAAACTGGCTGGATGCATGACCTCAATCATGCATGTCTGCCCTGCCCCTGCTGCATACAACTGCTGGGGGCTTTGGGCAAATTCACGTAAGTTTAATAAGTGAGTCAGTCCACCTTAATACACTTCATATGTTCGCACTGACCTATTAAAATGTAGATAAAGTGTAGAAGTTTGTTGTAATCCCTCTGTAAATATACAAAGCACTGAAATTAAAAATTCTTTCAGTTCTGCTCTGCTCTGTATCTATTAAAGAATTCTAGGTCGGGTGAATGACACTTAGAGTGAAAAAAAGTTTAGTTTAACCCTCACTAAGTTTAGCTAATTTTTTAAGACAATTGTGTTTCTTTAACAGTTTTCAGAGAGCTGTTTTACATCCTATATTGAAATTAGGGTTGCCAAATAGTAATCAGGAAAGGCAGTTCAGAAGGATAACAATTTTCTGTGTTTGGTGTCTAAAGTAAGGTAACTAATTAGAAACCAGTGAGAGATAGTGACTGAACAATTCCAGACTATCTTCTGTACTACTGCATAGTTATCACATGCATAACACCAATTTGCAAGTCTGTATGGGCTACACAGGCACCCCTCATTATATGGGGAAACTTTCTCTGGGGCATCTTCCTCAGAATAAGACTGTGCTAACTGCTTAAAAAACTATCTTAAATAATGCCTTTGTTATTTCTAGAGACAAATAAAAAATGCACAGATAATAAACAGGATTGGAATATTCATGAAATTCAGAGGAATCTGGATCTGAGTTCCTGCACTAGTATTTGTTGTTGTTAAATAAATATCAGCCAACACTAATGTGGAACACTTTGCACAATATTTCCCTTTAAAGTAAGTGGTCTTCTAAATAACAATAAAGCATCACTAAAAAAACCATCAAGGAGACCTATTTGCAAAAATACTGAGTGTAAACACCTTCAGTGCTCATGCAATTGTGACCTGTATCACAACTACAATGTCATTCTTAAAGAACTGCCTGGAATATTTAGCCAGGCATCTGACCTGTTCCCATGGAAGCTATTCCTACTGAAACTGCAAAACATCTTGCATCTGGAAAGAAACCACTTCCTTTGAACCAATAAGTAATATCCCCTACAGTAAAATAGAAAAAATGATAAGTTCTTATCTTTCTCTGAATTTTTTATATATCCAACACAGAGAGAGAAAGAAAAAAGGGGAAGAATACAAAGCAAAAAGCAAAGCATCAAAGTTACTGTTGCTTTGAGCAAAATCAGAATATCCTTCCACCTCTGAACTGTTCAGACCAACTTAGCACTTGTTTTTCTCCTTCTGAAAACCAACTTCTTAGTTTGCTTTCTTCCTTGCATACAGAACTTCCCATAACTCACCACCACCACCAGAACTAATTCTGCTGTGGTTTATTACACTGTCTTTGCAATTATTGTGAAATATATTTCTAAAATATTTGCTCATCTAAGATTAGAGATGAAAAGGGAAGAAAACTGTAGGTTCAGACACTGATCTGAAGGGTTAGCAAAAAAGCAGCTATATTCCCTCTGAGGCAAAGCGAAAATACCAGAGCACAAACATGGCAACAATACATGCTTTTCTTGTAAGTAAAAAAGAGTACTTTATGAAAGGGCCTCAGAGCAGCTGAAAGGGGGATAGCAAAGGTGGGTGTACAAAGGCTTCCTAGACTTCCTAGACTAAAGTTCATATTTTCAAATATGAACGCACATTTACACAAATGCCTCATTCATTTTCTGCAGAGCATTTAAACAACAAATTTATTCACATGCAAATGTGGAAAAGTAAGACTGCAAATTTACACTTGATGTTTTTCAGATGAGGATTTCACAGAAGAGCTGGCTCCCTTTGTTGCTGTTACATGGCCCCTTCCTGCTGGCTTGAGGTGACTTCCCCTTCTGTCCCCCTTCTTCCTGAGGGATAATAGCCATCAAGACCTTCAAGAACCATGCAGAACTATCAGGCATCTTTGACATTTGCTTGTTTGTCTCCAGCTTAGTTCCCTACCACAGCACCTGCCTTTCAGTCCCCCTGGCCCAGGCCCCAAATGGATGGATCACAGGCAACGTGCAATTGTCAGGTGTCACAGCAGGGAGGTGTGGCAGAGCCATGCAGCAGCCAGAGCATCCCCTACCAGCACACTGCACTCAGGCTTCCTTGCTAAAGAGAATCAACTCCCCCCACCCATGCACAGTCCACATCTGTGTTATAAGAGTAGTGCTTCTGAGGCATCTTGTGTCCAAACATGTGGTGTCTCACACAGAGGCAAGGAAGGGATGGCAGGATTTAGGTGAAAGCCCAGGAACCATTCTGTCACTCCTAGTTTGCAGCCTTTCCAGCACACAGGGAGACACAGAAAGGGATTCATGAATTGTGATGGGATGCACTTAAATATTTTCAAGGGTTCCTTGAAATGTCAGCAGCTCTGCTGGCTACATAGAAACTCAGCAAGCTTTCGGGCTGCTCTGGCTGACCCCAGAGTCAGAGCTATTCACCAGGGTCCCTAACTAAAATCACAGACATTCCCAGGCCTGTAACACAGGGACCAGCAAGGTCAGCTTGCTGTTTCACCAAACACACAGCAAAGTTGTCTTGATAAACACATTGGACCAACCAGGCCAGGTTCAGTTTACACTCCTCCCTGACACACTCATGGTTCCCTGCATACACAGGCAGAAGTGCAACAACCAGTACTGAAAAAATCTTTCTTCCAGATTTACAGATTATTCCAGTTAATTCCACATTGCAATTTTATAAGGCATTCCATTTTATCTAAGGAAAACAGATTCAGAAATAAGAAGAGTTTTTATTTTCTGAAGTTCCCTATTCCTATTAAGGTGTTTTTCTTTTCAAAAACAAACCAACCAACCAGCCAAACACAACATCCTGCTCAAGAGTTTCAGTGATTTGATGTCTTATACCTGATTTGATAAATGTATGGTTTATTATTCGAGTACCATGTGATCTATGTGACATGTCCCAGCTTTGCAAGAACTGAAAATTTCAGTGAGGTAAGGAAAAAATAGTTCTCACAGTTCAGTCAAAGTCACTGTGGGTATTTCTGCAGGATCTTACATTATATTCTACAGATAAAATCTAAATGATTTGCCCAGGATTGCACAGTTGCTCAACCAGAAACTGAGTAGGGATGCGTTTAAAAGTCTCTTTATTTTCCTAAGACCACTTCCTCCATCACAATGATTAGTTTCATATTCCTTGAACTTTTACTCCTGTGTAACAGGGAAGGGATGGATCCAGAGGCTTCCTTCCCAGACCATGCAAAGTCTCATACCCATTGCTTATTTAATAGCTATGTGAAATACTGTAGCTCACTATGTAATCAATCCTACAAGGCAAAATAAATGGGAATTCAACATCCAGATAAAGGTTACATTCACATGATATTGGTTCCTATATATCTAGAATTAATGCAATTTAGTGACTTTTACCAATATATATGCATGCTCAGAGTACAATTATAAATTCTAGGAAACAAAAATCTATTTCTCTTTCTTTACATTTCTGCTGCAATATGTGTCATTTCTGCAGATGAGTTGCAATAAGGTTGCATCATGTCACACACAGTACCTGGAATTACTCCAACTCAGCTTCCTCGGTGTATATGGGATATCAGTGCAGAGTGGCTCCTGAGTACAGGTATAATAAGCAAGATTTTCTGTCTCAGTAAACCAATAGTGGAGCACAAAATATTTATTCTTAGTGTAGCACATTCCAAAGAACCTCATTCTACCTATATAAATTCTACCAAATAAAGTGGGATCTTAAGTCCCACAACCCTGACTTGTGTGCTAATGCTTCTCCAGTTACTTCAGTGGAGATGGTCCCATTTATTCGAAGTGCTGAGAGCAGAATTGGATGGAAGATATTGCCTGACCCTACAAAATCCAGATGGTATTGAAAGCAGATGAAGAGGAAGACTTACTTACCATGCAATAACACTTTCTCCTACTACCTGTATGCTTTCTTTTCTTGCTCTCCAGGGAACAAGCAAGTAATCATCTCAAATAAATTTCTCCTCAGGACTGAAGTTTGTACATTCACATGTGCATACTTAAGGCATGATCCCACATAATGCTGCTTGCCAGATTCCTCCTTCAAAGGAACACTGTGATGGGTGTTCAGTTACGCCGCAGCCCAGCCCAGCTCTCCCAGCATTTGATTTCACACCTGAGAACAAGTAAACAGCTGGGAGCATTAGCAGAGTGGCAAAAAGCAGCTTTTAGGAGAAGATGGTGGTTTACAGAAACATCTGATCTACTGTTTATGCTGTACAACCTGTCTGAATTTTGTCTCACACAGAGGCTTTATTGGATTCTTTCCAATATGTTGGCAGATGAGAGAGGTAGATGTTTCCTAAAAACTTATTTTCATGATGTGAGAAAATCAAGTTGTTCTTATATTCATAAGCAATCTTTGAGCTTATGCATGTAGAGACAAAGCACATGGATTAATTCTGTTGAATTTCCTCTCATTCCCTGAGGAAGGAAGGAATACTACAAGCATCCTCTTGTTATCTGTTTAGGGTAAGTTTTGTCCCTTATTTTCAAAATTTCTGGATACTTGAGTTATTTTCAAAGACCAACACCCAACTCTATCAAAGAGGAGGATACACAGTAATGGAACACAGTGGGTATGATGTTTCTGATTCAAAAGGATAAAAATACATGCCCTAATCTACAATGCCTGATGAGAAGTCCAACAGTGATGATCTGCGGTAGCCTGTTAAACTCCCTGATCCTGCGATGCCATGCTCCCCCTGTTCCCTGCCCTAGCCTTGCCCACTCCCTCAGACTCTCCCTATTGGTTCCTGTACCCCAGCCCCACCCAGAGACCACCCCTGGGCCCCTGACAAAACCACCCCACATGCAGACCACAAGGTCTCTCTGCCTCCAAGGGCGCTGGGACAAGATGTGAATAAAGCTCTCTTACCACCCTCATGGGAGACCCTTCTCTACCTCTTTTACCACCACTGCGTTGTAACACTGCTGGCTGCGGAGCCAGATCGCGGGGCTGTCCGAAATGGACTCTGGGATGCGATTAATCGCATGGCCCTAGGAAACCCCCGCTGTGCTCACAGGGAGCTGCAGCCTGCTAGGCAGAGTTAAGCAGTTACAACAATGATCTTCCACTGTAAGTCCTAGGCAAAACCAAACAACTCTCTGGTTTTAAAAGAAAGATATTTCATATGCCTACAGGCATGTCAGTGCTATTGTGTGAATGTGCCTTCTGTTGCAAATTAATTGAAAGTGCAGTTTGGTGGAAATTATTTATCAGCAGTGTTGTTTGGTTGAATGGTTTACTTATTCTGTGAATTATCTCTGTGTCTTAACACTCACCAGGGAAAATACAGGGGACAAACAACAATCCATTGGTGCGTTACCTTCAGTTCCTGACCTAATTTAACATGTAGCCTCAAGTGCAGTGCTACATGTGCATCTGTTCTTGAGGTCATAAAGCAGGAACCACAATAGTGTGATTTGCCTATGAAAGGAATAATTTCAGTCCCCTAGTCAAGTGTAAATGAAAAAGATTATTCCAAATACTGGTAAAAGTTGAGCACTTAACAACAAGAAACCCACTGAAGTTTCTTCAGGCTCTATGGACTAGCAAATTAACATCTTTCCTTTGGAGTCTTAACTCTTAAATTCTTAAGATTACAGCATTCTTCCCTAATGGAAAGCAAAATTCTGATTCAGGTGCTTAAAAAGCCTTGTTCATGAGGAGCACTAGATACATAATTGTTAGAGACACAGGACAAAATATTGGTGGCAAAATCCCTTACATTATCCATAGAAGAAATAGGGGATCTACCCACTCTTCCTGTGAGCTCAGTCTTTCTGTCCTATCAGAAAGTCTGTTCCTCACAGGCCTCTCTGTAGCTCAGACCTTTCAACTCAGCAACTGCCGCAAAGAGGGCAATGGTGCCGCTGGCAAGGATGGTCAGAGCATTTGGAGGTGAGCCCCAGATATAAATCCTTCTGCTGCCTGATATGGAGAGAAGCAGGAAACAGACTCATCTTTTGGGTTTGTATATTCAAAACAAAGCTTGAATTCATATTCTGATTTCTTCTGCTGGTTGAGACACATCAGCCAGACTCACCATCAACCTCAGTGACATCCTGAGCCACCAGCTGCGGAACTGTCTTTGCTGCTGTATGATATTGTCTTGGGGTGACTTTATGATGTGTGTCCCATATCACTGTTCTATGCCCAGAAATTAATTTTGTGTCTTTCTGTGCCTTTAAACTGAGCCTGAGAGGGGGGAGAGAAAAGTGTACTTTTTCAAAGCAGTTTTGCAGTTTGTTTTCATGTTTCAAGGGCACAGAGATAGAGACGGTTCTCTGCATTCACCTGCGGTGGTGAGAGGAGTGGGAGGAAGCACCTGGCTTGCTTTCTTTCCAGCCAGCTTTCAGCCATGTTTTCAGCTCCTTTTCCTCTGAAGAGTTGAACTTTGTTTTCCTGGGACTCTGATTTTTCCCTTCTTCTCTGCTGGACGGTTTCAACCTCAGAATACATTGGGGGGAATTTCCACCGAGGCCTTGGCCCTGGAGGTGGGCCCACCACCCCGTCCCAGCTCCAAGAAGGGAGAGAGAGATCTACGGAAGGACTCTGAAATTTTCTCAGGTTTCTCTCAGCAGAGCAAGAGGTTTTATTATTATTTAGCATTATTATCCTTTTCCTGTGTGTTTGTTAAACAAATAGTTTTTATCTCTTTCACTTTCCTTCGAGGAAAATTTATTTTTTCCCAAACCTGGTGGGGGAGGGCTGGTTGTAACCTGCCTTTTATCAGAGGATATATTTCCAAATTTAACTAAACCAGCACAGATATATTTAAAATTAAAAAGTAACAAATTCTCTTTCACATAGAAAAGGACATAAATTCAGGTCAGTTCTCAGTATTTATGTTATGCAATAACTTAGCTATCTGGCTAAAGTACATGTAGAAAAAATATAGCCCTACTACTTGAAACATAGATAAGTTTTTCTGATTAAGACTAATTTTCCTAAAATTTTACGTAGAATAGACTTAGATAAAATAATCCACAGGAAATTAATTTTATTGGATATAATTCTGTGGTAGAAGTGATGAACATCAACTTTTTCTCTTGAGATTCTGTGGAGCTCTGATTAACTTCTACATATTGAAAAAAGCCTGCAAATCAAAGGGACTAGAATAAAATGGCCTGGAAGAAATATAATCTATACATCAAGAGGGAAAGACAAAAAAGCTGCAAAGAATGCACCAAATTTCCATTTGTGAAAAATCTGGTATTATCACTTTCCTAGAGCAATCATAATACATCTTCTGCATTCAGTCAAAAGAAGGATGAAACCCATAATTCAACAAGCTAATAGTTAATTATGTGTTAATTATAACTGTCTTTTGATGCAGCTGTAAACTGGGAAAACAGGATTAAGAGTTTGGATTGCTATTCTTGTTTGAGTTCACTTTTAAAACAGTTAAATTGTTTTATATGTCTGTTTAAAAGGAGAATGTGACAAATGCAATGATGTTTCCAAAATGTATTTCATTTTAAATGAAACATTGAGTCCCAAGTGTGAGAAATCTCAATTTTGCATCTTTTTGGTTTCTCATCCATGTTGTATTTTTCATTAATGGCAAAATTCAACTCCATGTGTTCTCTCACCATTCATCCAGCTTAGTTTAACTTTTTGGCCGGAGTTTGACTCTAACAGGAGTAGGAGGAGCCAATAGTAATGATATTACCCAGTGCAGGCAGCCCAGTCTTCCAGCACTCAGGATCACATTGCTGGTACTTGCTCTGGAGAGGATAAATAGTAAGAAAGGAAGCAGAGAGCAGAGCATGAACAATATAGATGTTTTTGACATGGACAATAGCAAGATTTATAGCATAGGCAACCTAGCTTGGAAGCTACAGAATTCCCAGCTGAGAGAAAACACTTTAAATGCAGTAAATGGAACAAACTCAAAATACTGACAATGTTCTAGAATCTGCTGAAAGACAACGTGAAGTTGCATTTCTGTTGAAACTACAGGAAATATAAGCTCACCATGACTATGCGAACCTATCACAGGTCTGACAAGCTCAGATTTTGCAAAAAGAAGTCCTTAAAATCTTACTGTTTTCTCTGTAAGAGAGTCAGAATTTAGAGTTCTTTCTCCTACAGGACCAATAGATTATATATCTATATTACTACATGCATTTTCAGGAATTAAGTCAAATACTGATGCAACACTTTGATAGCAAGACTGCCATATTGGACTTCCATCTATCTAGACCCTTGCAGTCCCTAAGACCATGACAGCTTCCTTAAACTCAGTCTATTTATTAACTCATTCCCAGCAGCTAAGAGTTAGGTATTGGTTGACAGATATAGCAGAGAAAAAGGCAAGAATAAGCCACCAGGAATCTGGGGTATAAGAGGTAAATAAACAGCAGTGTAGCAATGGAAAGTGAGAGGCACAGAGAGACAGTCTGGAATTAGGAATTGCAAGTATTTCTTATTTAAGAAGGTGATTTATAAATAAAATATCTCTTATATTTTATAGTGTACTTTTCTTCCCACACCTATTATTTATTTTTGCAAACAGCTTCTGGTTTCACATTCCATATGTGTATACAAGACACAGACTTGGCTTTCTGTGCGACATTCTGGCAGCATCCCCATAGTACCAAAATTGATCATTAACTAACTAGAAACCTCAATCAACTGGTCAAAATTATTTTAAGAGACCAACCAGCTTCTCCCCAACTGTACATGTCATTTTTAATTAGGAAACAAGAAGCAAGACAACACAAATAAATAGCAGTGAGGCAAGAGGCTAGCTATGGTTTGTGAGCAGCTTTCCGTGGAATCGCACCAGCAAGGCATGCCAGCTGCACCGCACTAAATAGCCTCACTCCATCCATGTGTCACATGTCTTGGATGAAGTATAGGATGCTCTCATCCTATACTTAGACAGCAAGCTGTCATAATTTTATATAGGAGAAATATTTTATCAAAAATTGGCTCTGATTAATTGGTCTACTAGAATCAAGTCATTAATAGAAGTCAGAGACAGTATTCTTGAACAGAGTTGGAAAACAGAAATAGGAATCCGTGCCCTGGGGACTAGAGTATTCCTGGTACTGATGCTCATTGTACTACATATCTGTAACCAGCCCTGTGGAGCAGATGTCTCCATGTCACACTGCAGTCACAGGGAAGGAGTGCTACCTTCCCCTCAGAGATTCCCTCTAGCATTTTTGAACAGCCTGCTCTGGCACACATGCCCAGTGTTGTGTGCAAAACTCACTCCACGGGATGCTGTAGGATTGTGGTTCCCTGCAGAAAGCAGGCGTAGCCACACTGTTTGAGATTGGCACCTATAGCAGGCAGGCAGAACATAGGTACCATGCTTCTATTCACACTGAAAATCTCAAAATGCCCAATCACTAAGCCATAAAAATGGAGATAATAAATTGAATTACAAATATCTTTGGGTTCCCCTGGTGCCAGTGGTTATATAAATACTGTAGCAACTGTATTGAACCCAAACAACATGTTTATAACTATAATGAGATTTGCAGCCAGTTCTTCAGCCACTTCTGTGGACACAATACAGTATTGGACCTGTGACACCTGATACTTCTGCTGCTGGTGTATCCCTTTGAAAACCAGCTCTGAAAAATGAGCACCAGAGCCTGGACTGTGTCCTCAGGAACATGTGTGCTCAGGGACCAGTTCACTGGAGCATCAGTAGCCTGAGAGCTTCATTTCAGCTCGTATTATCTGAATAGAACATAAAATGGTTTGAAGTACAATATTTAAAAATGAACATTTTCTTCTCTGTGTACAGCACTCACTGTACATTTCAGATACATTAACCCAGGGTACTCAAATGACCCAGTGCCTCCAATAGTGTGTAACTCAAAGATGAACTCTTAATTCGCTTCGATCATCATAAACCCATCAGCACATTACTAGACATTTAACTACTGTATGCCAATAAAAATGTTGTCTAAACTCTTAACTGCCTGTTTAAAGCAGTAATTAATCCCCAAGATCAACACCTTCAAAATTACTGCCACAGGGCATAGATAAATATTAACCTTGGCTCTTAGGGAGTGTTGGGCTCATGACCTGGGACCTACCTCACTCTTGGTAGAGTTTTCTCCCCTGGTTTGCCATTGAGATGTTGTACAATTCTTAGGAGAAAAAAAAGTCAAAACCATTATTCTGTTTTTAGCATCCTTGGTGTAACCTTCTAACTCAGAATGTGGAGTTTTCTAACTGCAACTTTCTCTGCATATTTCCTGTGAAATAATTCAACCCCATCCTTTGGACAAGTTAAAAATAATCTTGGTATAATGATGAAGACTGGGTGGGACAGGACTTGTAGAAATTCACATTTTTCCTTCTAAAAGGATGAGCATCTCAAACTCTCCTGTTTGGAGACTGTGCTCAGCAGATGCCCACTGAACATTTATCAGCCAGGCACGACCATACAGGTCCCAATGCAAGAGCCAGGTTTGTGGCACTGAGTTAATTTGAGCTGTAAGTGCTGGAAAAAGAGAGCAGGAGGCAGAGAAGAAATACAGTGAGCAGGAGAGTAAGATAGGTCTGTATTACTGTTAGTAAAGTACTTTACATGCCTTGTATAAAAGGTAAAAAATCAGGTGTTTATAAAATGTCATGTATTCAGTCATTTCAGTAATTTATACAACACTGTTATTGTACTTTATAAAAAGTACCATCTGGCCAATAATATTTTTTACATTCAAAATCATTATTTGAAAACAAGTGGCTAAATGAGGACAAATTTAACCATCAAAATTCTAAGTAATTCTAAGCTTCGAAGATGTAAACCAGATCCAAGCAAGCCAGGCTCTGCGGAATTTTTTTGTGTGATATAATCTTGTTCTTTAGATTCTGAGCTGTGTAAAATATCCTGTACACAGATTTTTCATGTGCCCTAGCTACACATGCATCCAAGTCTGAAGTGCCATGAACTCAGGTTCCCTTCCTTCCCTACCCCACATGACACTGAGTGGCTGGGACCACTTAAAAGGGATGAAGTACAGAGTGCAGTGACATCTGATGTGGCACTGCTTACTCCACCCTTTGTCAATCTGCTTCTGCAAGTTCTCTATTGCTCATTTGGTATTTTTAAATAAATTTTTTTGGTAAATATGGAACCATTAGTCTGAATGCTGCCGTAGGCTATAAGCAAGTATAAACTCACTATTCCTAAAATACACGTTAGGGTATTGGACGTGCAAAGCAAGGCTGTGCATCTGAAGGCACTCCCTGTGCACCCCTCTGGAGGACGGGAGGCTGTCAGGCTTTGTCTAGTGCAGCAGAAGTCTATAGGAATTGAGAAACACTGGGGAAGTTGCAATGTCATTAGTATGTTGCCATCATACTGTTTTTCTTCCTTTTCTGAAATAAATTGCACATACTATTTACGTTCTGCTGGGGCCTGTCAATGTGCGAGGTATAAGCATTAAGAGGTGCCACTTCTTCTGCCCTGTGCTGCTCATGAGAGAAAGAAAATGCATATCACTCTTCCAAAATTTCTGTAGCAGGCACTATCAACAATTTAAATTGTGAAAGTTGCTTTGTGCCATGCTGTTTTCATACTACCTGTGGCAAGCGAGATTTTCTTTTTTCAACAGCATGAGAAAGGTCCCAAAGACTTAAATGGGAGCATAAGCAAATATAACACAGAGCAGAAGTGATATTAAATACTCTAAAGCAAAGCAATCTCACTATTAATAAAATGTGAAGGAAACAAAATATCAGCATAGTTACTATTTTCATTAAATTTTTACTTTAGATTATCCCATTTTCTCTGTTTTCTGCAACACCTTCAAAGTTTAAACTTCTTTTCCTCAGCCCTTCTCAGTGTATCTTTCTGCCATATCATTTACCAGAATTAGATCCTAGGAAGTATATCATTCCTAGAAGTGCAGGACTTCAGAAGAAAGGGGGAATCTAAAACCTGAAGAAGTCCAGGAATATTTGCTTATAGACTTTTAACAAAAGAATAAATTCTTCCTCTAATACTTCTTCTCATGTTTTTTTTTCCAATTAGTACATGATTGAAACATTTAGCTGAGAATATCATACAAAGATGACAAGTGGCTTCACTGTTGCATAAGAGATTAGACAAAACAAAGAATATTTGAACTCAGTAGACAGATCAGTACTGATGGGAAGATTTCAGCTGCACAGTGCTGTCTTCTTTATTGACACGATGTAAAAGACTCAGTTCTGAATGTAATCCATATAATTTACAGAAAGACAACTATCTGGCATCTGAACAGCTAGTGATCTGCTCTGAGTCACTTTTCAGTCAAACCATAGTGATGCAAAGTGCTTGAGCAGCAAGTTTGAAGCTGTCTGTACTAAATGGTGTAGAATGCCTTGGCAACATAGTCTGTTGCAAATAATTGGATCTTCCTCTTCACACTGACAAAATTCCATGGCAAGTTCAAGATCTTGGTATTTATGACTAATGTGTTGTCTGAATGTTGCCCAAGACATCTAACTGATCTACTAAAGATCATGGCTGATAAACCTCTTCAAGTGTAAGGGAGCTCAAAAGAAAAATGCCTTCTTTTATGGGAAAGAAGCTGGTTCCTTGTGTTTAGTGCAGTCAAAGACTTCAGATGGAAAGTACCTTACAAGTTTCTAATTCCAGATGGAAGGCACATTTCTCTGCAAAGTATTTAAGCAACATAAATGCATGTATGACCTTTTTCTTTGTTCTTTGGCTTTATTTTGGTTGGGTTATGGGTTTTTGGTTTGTTGGTTTGGGGTTTTTTTAGTTTGTTTGTTATGCTTTAAAACCTACTTATTTGTCAAAAGCCCTGGGCAAATGCTACTTTTATGTCACAAAGGCAGGAGACAAGTATTATGGTTCCCCAATCTAAACAACACTCTGATGATGTGGAACATTCCTTAAGAAAGGAGAAAGAAACAAATAAGAGGAAGGAAATATAACTAGGATGTAATTTTGCTATAAGTTATGTTATAATCAACTAGTGCATTTTCCTCAGATAAATATTTCCTCAGATGAGTGAAAAATAGTAGTGTTAGATGAAATTGGAGGTCAGGAAGCTACTGGGAAGCTGGAGTGAGATTGTCTAATCTCCCACAGGTGGGAGACTTCCACTGGTGGGGGATTTATAAGAGGAGAAGAGGGTTTTTGTAGGTATGTTGCCTGTGTATATCAGCACCTCTATATGTAGATGAATATAATAGCAAAGCAGTTATTATCATTAATGTTAAATCACTACCACCTTTCTCTTTCCAAAGGGTAAAAGAAAAGTGAAGTGAGAGTGTGATGGTTATGGGTAGTTTGGCCTGGAAAAAAATCTTATGCTTTGTAGTACAAGAGTCTTTTCTAAATATAGAAGTTTTGTGCTAAATCAATTATGATTGGAAAATCATTATTAGAATCCGCACAAAAAGAGAAATCTAATAACAGAAAGCAGCAGTCCATTGTTTAGCTCTTCAGGTTTATGCTACTGCTCTGTATTTAGGCACCACCCAATTTAATAACCAAAGAAAAGGACAAGGATCACCCATGATGGGACCTCTTACATAGATTCTACTACTAGTAAATAAAGTAATAAAACTAGTAAAATTAAGTAGTTAAAAAAAGATAAAGGTAGGTAAGCTACATTTAAGCAGATACAAAATTGAACAAGATACACGTAAAATTTCATGTTCACATAAAATTTAAGTGATGCAGTGGAGGCATATTTATAATTTTACTCTGGAAAAAAATAACTCAAAATTAAATCCCCTCTAGAATATCCATGCTTGTAGGAGAGGCTACTTCAAAAAAACAGTTTCAGTTCCCATGCATCTATACAGGCTTTTGGAATATGTTTCAAACCAGAGGAAGTCCCAGCCACGGCAGCAAAGCAAAGTCCAGATTGCCAGAAGTTAGTTTGACCTCTACAGCACTGTCACTAGTACATTTTTGCTATATATTTGAATCATAGAATCATTTCGGTTGGAAAAAAAACTTCTAGGAACATGAAGTTATCCCCGCACTGTCAAGTCCCCCACTAAACCATGTTCCTGAGTGCCATGTCCACACGTCTTTTGTATACATGCAGGATGGTGATTCAGCCACTTCCCTGGGCAGCCTGTTCCAATGCTTGACAGTACTTTCAGTGTAGAAAGCTTTCCTAACATCCAGTTTAAACCTCCACTGGTGCAACATGAAGCTATTTCCTCTCATCCTATTTCTTGTTACCTGGGAGAAGAGATTGAGCCCCACCTCCCTACAGCCTGCTTTCAGGTAGTTGTAGACAGCGATAAGGTCCCCTTTGAATCTTTTTTCTCCAGACTCAACATCCCCAGCTCCCTCAGCCGCTCCTCGTGAGACTCGAAATAGATGTTTGAAATTCCTGTTATATTCTGATCAGTAAGGTGGGGGTGTTTATTGGTTTACTTAGAGATGTTAGAAGGACAGTGGCAAAGCGATCCTTTCCCACGGCGTGGGCAGTTCCTAAGGCTGATAAGCTGCTGATCCGCCCCTCGTTAGCTGCCGATGTGCTCCCGGGGAC
>NW_008236029.1:699166-701177 GCF_000691975.1 Corvus brachyrhynchos
CGTGCAAAATCTGCACCGCCGGCGGGGCAAACCCCTGCCTGCGGAAACAAAGGCTTTAGCGACAGTGTTTTGAGATGCTCCATAGACTCCACGCGTTCTGTGGTCCAGCTGACCGCATTCGCCGGCTGGAGATGCAGCTGCAACGGCAAAAGAGTGAGAACACGGGGCACAGGCAAGCCTGGGCACGGGGCAGGACGGCAGAGCTCCCGCCCCCTGCTTACCCCTTCCTTTAGTAAATGCGGTAAGTGCATCCTAGAGTCCACGAGGCCGATTTCTGGATAGATGCAAGTATCACTAGCAGATCACTAGTAAAAATAAATCCTTTTAATGACCTGCAGAGTGCGTAGGAAATTAATCCTTTCTTTTGTTGCATATTTTCCCTAATTTTCTCTCATTTTCTAAGCAAAGCTTAAAAAAGGAGATTAAAAAATAGAGATTTGTATTCAGGTTGCCACTGAAACACACATGTTGGCTTATTGAAATTTTCTAAATGTAATTGCCAACTAAGAGATACCACTGATTGAGCTGATTACACTGGAACAAGATGCCTTGAGAAGCTGTAGGTGCCCCATCCCTGAAATTGTCCAAGATCAGGCTGGATGAGGCTTTGAGCAGCCTAGTCTAGTGGAAGGTGTCATTGCCCATGGAAGAGGGGCTGGAACTAGAAGATCTTTAAGGTCTCTTCTTCTCAACATGTTCTATGATTCTGTGAAATTCTGTGAAAGTAAAGTTTTCCGCTTCAATTTTTTTCACCCTACTACGTATTTCCTTGTCAAAAGTATTTTAACTATTGTTCCCTCCACAATGTTCAAAGCAGAAAATTTTCTAAAAGTACAAATTAATCATTATACCAGAATGTGATTTCATCATTAGAGGCTGTCTTAACAGACATATTCTTCATTAATGAAAATAAAACTAAGCCTCTCACTCAGTCCAGGCAATGTCATATTTCTGGCATTAGCAAAAGCTTTTGCATTTAAAATGCACTGTATAAATGATAAATCAGCTTCACAGTAGGGGGGAAATCTTGAAGTCATTAGAGTTCATGAAAATTTTTCCATGGAACTAGGTTTTTGCCTAGAAATATTTATGCTACTTTTTCAGTAACTCCCTAACTGTACAGTCTTACAACACACACTACTGCAGCCTTGGTAAAACAATCCGGGCTTGGACCCAAGCCTCAATCTCTTATCAGACTGATTCTGCTTGTTTCAGTCAGCTGTAAACAATTGATACCATCACTGAAAAGTGCAAGAAATCTGTTATAAATAATATTATCTGTCCTTGGAGAAATGTCATTCTCCCTTTTACACACAACACTGACCTATATGTAATCTTAAACTCCACGTAGCGACATTAGCATTTCAGAGTGCTCAAAACTCAGAGCCTATATTGCTGCGTGTGGTGTGTGACAAACACATTCAGTCCTCTCCTTCCTAGAGAAAGAAAGGTCTCAAGCTCCAGTGCTGCAGCACCCTACGCCTACACAGGTCACAAGTGAAGGCACACAAGGTGTGGGGTGTTTGCGAACAAGAACTGGCCCAAACAGATTGCTTCAGACTGGCTGGAAGGAGTTGAGCAGCAGCAGAGAACTCTTGATGTCCTTACAGTTTTACAATGGCAGCATTCATGCACATTTGTATGGAATTCTGCTGTGACTTCTTTATTCTCGTAACTTGCATAAAGATACAAAAATATTTTAACTACAATGGTTTATATTTCCTATCAGGTGCAAAATGAAACAAAAATAGTCATTGAGAACAAAAGCAGAAACAGCGTAAATTATATTTAGATATTTATGACCTGATAACTTTAATACTAACTGAAATGCTCAATTAAGCAATGGTGCTGGTGCCAATGCAAATTTGCACCACCAAAACTTCACAAACACAAGTAGAGTGAGAGAGGAAGTGTGTATCTGAAGGGTGTGATCATGAATCAGTCTATGCCAATCTGATTTGCTATCCAAAGCATACCAAGTACCAAAATTGCTGTTTCTTTGTAGTGTAGG
>NW_008236029.1:701190-779965 GCF_000691975.1 Corvus brachyrhynchos
AAGGTCCACTTGCATGATAAGTGATTGCAAATCTTTCATAGTAATTTAGAAGAGAAAGTAAACAACAATTTGCTTGTATGAAGGACTCATAAAGAAGCATGAAGTTCTACAGTGTAGGCTACAGCTCTTCTGACACTTAGTCCTGTGCATTTATCACAGAATCATAGAATCATAGAATCATAGAATATGCTGAGCTTCCTGCCATTTCCTTGAGTCCTGTCACTGGTTGCAAGAGTGAAGAGATAGGTACCTGCCCCTCCTCTTCCCCTCATGAAGAAGTTGTAGACTACAATTAGGTCTCCCCTCACTGTCCTCTTCTCCAGGCTGAACAGACCAGGTGACCTCAGCCACTCCTCATATGGTGTCCCCTCGGGGCCCTTCACCATCTTCATCTCCCTCCTTTGGATGCTCTCTAATAGTTTAATGTCTTTCTTATATTGTGGTGCCCAAAACTGCACACAGGGCACAAGACAAGGCCACACTAGTGCACTTACTAAACTTCAGTGATACAGTGAGCATATAGAGAGTTTAAAAAGAATTAATAGAAGATAATTATAATTTAAATGTGTGTTTACTTCTTGCAGTCTAAAATAGCGCAGTCCCTCATATGTGATAAACATGAAAAAATCTACTTTTTAGAGGTTCAAGAAATAATGCAAGCTATTAAGAAAATCCAAACCATAAGTATGAAATACAGAAAGGGAAAGTACAAAGGAGACAAGGAATTGTTTATAAAATTTTTATTCAATTCAACCTAATTTTTATAAGGTTTCTTGAATCCTCAATATTATCATGTTAATGTTATGTGAAATAGCTCTATTATATATGACAGTGCAAGAATGGATTCCCTCATGGTCGTTGTGTGTGTAGGACACAACTGTCACACCAAAAGAAATTATGGAATGGTTTTAAAAATGAATCTTCTTCTCATTAACTGAAGCCTTGAAAATCACAAATATATATCTCTACTACTTTCACCACACATTAAAACTTAATATTTATATTTTAATGATGGCCAGGCTACATTAAGTACTGTTTAAGATACTAGCATACAATATGTTTAATATACTAGCATACATAAAAGGTTGATTCTTTAATAGTGCCATCTGAAAAGTATTTATAGGAAAAAAAATTTTTGAGTACCTAACTTCTCTATAAAATTAGGTTTTCTAAAAAAGAAGGAAAGATGATGTTAAGTGTTTAAATATTTAAATTGTAGACTTCCGATTTTCATATCTTTTTCTAACACTTACAGTGTTTGCATGCAACACTGGCAGAAGACCACAGACAAGCAGACTTTTATGAAATAACTCAATTTATAGAGTAGCCCTGAGAAACTACTTGAACAACAACAAAAAAAAAATCAGTGATAATTTCACTTTCATTTTCACCATTATGTTAAAATCAGGTATCTTTTGTTTAATGAATGATTGAGTTACTTAAGAAAAAGCTTTGATTATTTGCATATGGCTATAGTTACTTTGTTTCTTGGTTTCGCTATTAGGAAGGTAGAAGTGATCACCTGGATCATCACAGAAATTTCTTGATTTGAAAGAAGGGAAGCAAGTACTATATGTATTTTTTAAAACATCCAAAAACAAACATCAAAATTGTCTTCTCTAATTACGTACTTTCAAACACATTTGGTCTGAGAAGTAACAAATACACAATCTGGTTATACATATATATGTGTCTGTCATTTGTGCAAATATAAATACATTCAAAAATATACACATACATATGCAAATATCTTTAAATAAAATAGGGTATTATATATAATGGTATTTCATATATATAGTTACAAACCTATGTATAATGGAGGTACAGATATAAATGCTTTGACTTTGCATCTCTGTGGCTTTGCATACCCTGTTGCTTGTGATTTCTACAGCTCCTTATTGAACACCTCTCTCAGAAGGCAGGGGACAGCTTTCACATGGATTTCAAAGGCAGCCTTCAGTGAAGATCAAATCTCAAATGGAGCTACAGAGCCCTTGTGCCCTCCTGACCCCTCAGTTTGCCTGGTAACACCCGTAGGCAGTGCATCCAGAATGAGCTAGCACCCAGTTTTGAGCATGCAATTGCTTCATTTTGGAACAATCCGCAAAGAGTGCCTTTTCTTTTTGCAGTTCCATTAGAAGCCAACAACTCAGCTTTCTCTTCTTTTCTGTTTTTATTGAGGCTCTTGGTAAAAGGACATTCCTGGTATTGGAATTCCAGAACTAACACTTAATACACTAAGGGCAGAAACATTTTTTTCACATAAAGAGCAATTTATTTTAGTATTTTGATTTGTTTAAATTGTTATTGATATGTTTAATACATAGTCAATGAAGACATACCTGGCTTTCCATTGCTAACAGGAACAGTTATATTGACATCTTAATATGTAATATCAAAGACCTATAGCATTATCTCAAATAATTACATTAAAAATTGAACTTTTTCTACACAATTAACAATACATTATTTTAGTGAACAGCACAGTGTATAATAAATAGATTTTCCAATAATATTATATTATCATGTATGTGCATTACATTTTTAAATAACACAATAAATGCAAAATACTTACTAGATTAGTTATATATATTAAAATAAATGCATAAATTGATGTGTGGATTATTTTTAAGGAGTGATATGTACCAGTGGGAAAGTCTTCCTTAAAGAGACACTTCTGTAAAAGTTTTGTGTGACTGAACTGTTTGAGAGAGTTACAGTCTGCCCACAAATACTTCGAAGTTTAAGGGAGACTATAATTGTTAGCTAAGATATCTGCTGCAAATTGGTTAAGCATCTGGTGATTAAAAGTTCTTTGAGGTCTACATGTAAGTGCTCAGTGTGAGTATTGCTCCTCTGAGTTACACAGCCTCGGTATATTTGTGATAACCCTTTACCAGGGAGATTTTCGCTTTACTAAACCTGGCGACCAATTAATTGAAAACTTTCAAGGCCTGACATATAGTTTAGAAATATACCAGACCTCAGCCTGATGTCTCACTGAAAACATTTACTTGTGACACATTATTATGATCTTCTGGCAATTCTGTGATTATAGCAGCAATAAGGACCCTGTGCCTTTTCTGCCAGGGCCTCAAGAAAGTAAATAATCAGGAGGCTTTTTTTTCATGTTTCTTCAATGTTACTTATTAGAAGAAAACAATAAACTCTCTAATAAACAGAGGAGAAATATTTTGAATAGATAACATGTATACTTTCAGAAAAAAACTTTGCTATCACTGTGCAGCTAATGAGAGACATAAGCCTTAGCAGGAACTTGAGCAGGACATAATAGCTATACGCAGTTTCTCTGTCCACACCATTAAGTGCTTCAAGGCTTTTGGTCTTGAAACAAAGACATGAATTCTGAAGTAAAAGAAACACAGGTTTATTTTTTAACTTGTGTGTAGGAACACAGAGTTTCAATGTCTGTCCTTCTCAAACCAGGAGACGGCTCCAGGACTCCAGACAGGAGGATTTGGGGGCTTTACTGAATAGAGAAATTTTTCTGTGCAGCAGTTCCAGACAGGAATGATGTTTTAAGGACCAGAAGTACTGTATCAGTACAAATAAAGACAAGACTTCTCACATTTTGGATATCACAAGCAATCTAAAATCAAGTGTGGATTTACCAGGATGACAAGCCTGCCCTTCAAATGCTGGTAAACCAGGAAAGATATCTGCTGTTTGCATATATACTTGTGCTAAACAAGTAACATAAAGGCAAAAAACCCCTACTGTGTGATAATTATGCTTTTATGTTCCCGACCACTTTCAGGAGGTCGCTCACATTGAGAGATAAACCATCCTGAATCAGCTCTCCTGTGTGCACAGCAGCAGACATTGGGGAAGTTGCTATTCCCCCTCACACCCACACCGCTACACACACACAAATACTATCTACCTCTACATTTAGCCTCAACCACAGGAAAAGAACAACTATCTTATATGAGAGAAGAGCACAATTGCCCATCCCTGTCTGCAGCTTTCCCCAACTTCTGAGGTTATCCTAAAATGGACCCGGAGTAGACGAGTGAGAGAACCAGCACAGCGACGCCATAGCACGACCTCTCTCTAATCCTATAATGGATACATTTTCCTCTGGTCCAGTTACAAATTGAATCCTTTCCAGTTGGTTTTTTCCCTAGGAATTTAGTTCACAAACTCCCTTAGCGGGGATAAGTTCCCTATCACAAGGCTGAAGTTTACCACCTTACCCTCTGCTGCCTGTGGGTCTCCTTTCAGTGCTAATATTACAGTTTTTGGCATAATACTGTCTTGCACAACTATATCCAACTTCTAAATTTATCTTTCCCTGTGCTTTCAGACTGACAGCCCATTCATCTTACCCTTTAAAATTTCTGTTTTTTCATAATAAAATTAATATGGAGTGCAACATCTTCAGCATTTTTGTAATGCAATTTTACAGCTACCTTTCTCCGGCTACAGCAGCTGAAAATAATCAAATGCATGAGAACAAAGCATTTGTTAGAGAAAACCCTTTTTGCCTGCAATATTGCTTTTGTCCACGAAATAAAGCAATGTTTTCTCCAGTCATTGCATCTGTACAACTTTTGGACCCTTCATCTGGGTGAATCTTTAGTATAAGCTGAAGACCTCATTTTTCTTAGATAATTTATTAAGCATCAGTTATTGTTCAGTAAGTACTTAAAAGCATGGAAGCTAATAAATACTTGCTTCAATCAGTGCCAGAATTTTAACTGACCACACAGAGATTTCAAGTATAAAATATAACACCTTGTCTCATATCAACCAGTCTTTGATATTTCCTTCTTCAGCCCTCCTAGGCTCTTCTTCAATTCAGTTCTTCACTGGTAGAGTCAGACCCTTGGATCTTCCTGCAGTCTTTCAAAAGAACTTCAAGAAAACAGAAAAATCACTACAGTCTGACTTCAGATTATTCCAGAAATCCTGAGGTTTTTTTCAGCAGCGTTCCTATGTTCTATGACAAAAAGTGTCAAGGGTTGCTTATCTGAACCAATGCCAACTATAAAGAAAAAGAAAAAGAAAATAATTTTTTAAAAAATTTCCGCCTGAATTCAGCCTGAGCCAACTGCTTGCAGGTGCACATGGATACCTCTCCATCTTCTGTAAGCTATGACTTCTGTGAGGGTGACTCTGTACACTTGTGAGTGCTGCACAGCTGTTTCCTACAGGCAACTCTAGATGAGAACTCAAAGTCACTGTAACAATTTTTCCTTTTCTATTTGCCCATAGTAGAGGGAGAACGAGAAATCACTTGTAATTGCTGCAAGGCGTGCTCTCAAAACCTGACAAGGCTGACCAAGGCCACAAGCTGACCCCAGACTCTCTTCCTCTGCCCAAACACTGCTCAGGAAACACACAGCTGCACATCAAGATTTGAGAAGGTCTGATTCCTAATATTCTTGACTGCAGCTCTTACATATAATAATAGAAGCGTAATTTTGTATGTATAGAACTCCAGTAGAATCAGAAAACCATGTGCGGATATTTAAAACTAAAACTATTACTTCATATATTTTGCATTGTGATAAAGCAAAAATATTTCAGTCCTGTTCAAACTTTGTTCTGATGTGCAGTGTAGGAACTATATACACAGAGTAGACCTTTCCTAATTGAAAACCTTTTTCTTCAACAGATGGATGGCTTTCCTTTCCACACAATCCTGGGAAATCAGTTAAGTACATAACACAAGTATTTTCTAAACTCTGATACTAAGTACCATTTATAGCTGTCAGTCTCTGGAGTAGGGGTCACTAATGGCATTCTCCAGTCCTCTCCATTACCAGTGCAGAGTCAGATGTGAGGGGGTCTAGGCAATAGGATCCAAAAGGGGCTAGTTACAACTCTGTCATAGTGCCAGATGTAAATATAAATCTCTATAATTATAAGTGTTTGAAATATAGAGGGATAAAATGGCTTTATGGTAATTTAAAGCTTAGAAATTGAAACTGTTTAGAAATTTGGGTATTATCTATGGCTTTGTGCCTTCATTTCTTTCAGGAAAGTCAAAGGAAAAAAGAATTAATTTCCTGATGGAAAAGCAGCTATTATGAAGTCTTTAGAATGAACAAATTTTTCCATTACTTTGCAAAATTAGGAAAATACACTGGCTAGCAATATTTCTGTAAAAATATATATTTTCAAATGTTTAAATAACATCTCTATAATACAAATAATATAAATATATATATAAAACAATTATATCCCTTCTCTCCTGAAGGGATACATGGAGTTTGTATTGTGCTAGAGGACATATTTATGATTTCAGATAAATTCAGCTACAGAGGGAAATTAAATACAATAAACCATGGGTTTGTGTACAAATTGGAATTATGAATGCATAAATGTACAACTCTGTGTCCATACATTTGCCATAATGTTAGCAGTTATATACTACCTGAATTCTGAAGACAAAGGGGCTTCTACTTCCCTGTATGACCTCAGTTTAGTGATATAATTCAACTGAGGTCAGTGTATATCTAAAATTAATGTATTGGCTAGTCAGGATGCAAAATAATAATAATAATAATAATAATATCCTTAATTATTCTGTGATAATAAACTCTGGTTGAGGCAATAACTTTTTCTCTCAAGAGTATATTCATGGGTGTTGTTTCTGCATTAATAAACACCGAGCAAGTTAGGGGTCAAATAATAATCCCAGGGGCATTAGAAGATAGGTGTTTCTCACAAATCACCTAAACCAGTAAATGATGCTGGTTTTAAATAGTATAATAGGTAGATTTGCAGCTCACCTACATATTTCTGTAACAGCTCAGTACAGAGATAATACAAAATTTACCTCTGAATTTTTGTCCTGAGGAACATTTCCCAAGCCCTTCCCCATGTAACTTGATCAACAAGGACAGGGCATTGAGAGATAAGGGCATCTAGTAAGTTACTCAAAATGATGGTGGCTCTCATCCAGCTCTGGACATTGCTGGAGTTTTTTCCCAGTCTTTCTCGCACCTCAGTGTTGATAAAGATATTGGCTTTTTCTGGAGGCATCACACAGCTCAAGTCTGTTCCCCCCAGTTTTAATTTCACTATACATCTACAGGTAGTTTAAGCCACACACATTAATTAGTTATGTTATGATAAGGGCTTTTATGTGTTTATCAATCTGGAAGAAGCTGTGATGTTGACTGGACAGGCATGTAGAGTCCATCTCAGCCTCTCCAGCAGTTATGAGTGGTGATCAGTTTTCCCCTACCATCCTCCCAGTATATTCACTCGAGATTTTAAATTATTTGGCAGCAACATGCAGGCATTATTAGTCTCCCAGGTTTCAACAAGTCAGTGCAGCACAGCAAGCTTGCCCTGCCTGCTGCAGTCCTGCTGGAAGACCCAGGTCAGCTGCTGGCCTCCACATCCATGGCCTTTGTAGCCAGGAGTTGAGAATAGACCAAACCACTGCCATCATACAGTTGCCATCTGCACATTATTGTAAGCATCATGGCTCCCATCTCTTTTATCCAACACTGTACAAGTTAGACACAAGCTAAATTGTGTTTGATTTTCACTCAGGAAAACAGACGTGATGGGAATGTTTGGACCAGCCAATAATTCATGTAGACAAAGTCATTTGATACTTATGTCAATAAACATACCAATAACTCAGTTAAATTTGGTATTGTTTGTGAGGCAATTTCACCAGGAAAACATCAGCGTACTCTTGAGGATTGACATCACAACTGAAAATAATTGTGAAAAGTTTCATCTATTAGCTCATTGAGTCCTGCAACAGCAGGTGATTTTCATAGCTGTTTCCATGAAGGAAAAAGTAAATATTGTTTTTCCAGTGCCCCTTTACTATTTTACTTTCATGTAATGAAATCTGAATCAAATTTCTCTAATGTACTTAGTAACTCCTGACTCCCTTTCCTAATCTGAAACATTTTTGTCTTCAAAGAATTATTTAAAACATTTTGCATAAGTCACATTATACAACAATGTGGCTTAGTATGGATATGTTCACATGGAATATCACAAAAATAAACCATTAAAAATGTCCATTGGCAGGTTTATGTTTTGCACTTATAATCCCCCCTTAAATAAGGTACTGTAAAAAATACATGTTTCTACAAGGATTCCTTCCTTTTACCTTGGTTGTTTTCTCTTTCATTCCACATATTCAGCAATCTATCTTGTACCCCATGCTTAGTCTTCTATTTTGGCTTATTTATCTATTGTTCAACTGTATGCCCTTAAACAAATTTATATAGCATAGAAAATTAACAGGTTTTCAGGCACACAAACACTTCTTATGACTGAAGAAAAGCAGTCTATCCAAAGATTTACTTTTTTTCCCAGTTCTGCTTAGTTGACCTGGCAGTAGGTATTACCTCCCTCTCCAAACTTTGCATTACTTACCTCTTTAAATCATGACAGCTATAAAACTAAAATCTGTCTTCATTAGAATATCCAAAATGGCACTATTTCAGGTAACATTGTATCCTTGGAAAAAAAAAAGAAAAAAAACCACAACAAAAATATTTAAACAATTTAAAAACTTAAATTAGTTATCATCTAACAACTAGACAGCTGAATTTCATACTGCATAGTCTTCTGTACAACGATATTTTGCTTTTTAAGAAGAGTCTTAACTGATTTTTTTCAGGATAAAATTAAAATTAGTAATCTCATTGAAACTTTGTCTTCAACCTTTGCTAAATTGCCATTGATTTTTGAACATTGTGTTACAGCTTTTTATACAATTTCAGTACTCTTGTCCTTGAGATCACGTTACTCTTCCTGTACAATATGCTTCTCTATGCTCATTGACTGTGCTGTCAGCACTTTCAATACTTGGAAGGTGAAAACCTTCTCCATACAAGTGTGTCATCTGCAACATGACCAAATTTAAGACTATAGCTTGAGACAAATCTTATGAGTCCAGAATGTTTTCCAAAAAGTGTACTAAGTTTATTTTCTCAGATGATCTGATATCTTTATCACAGCTGGGCCTCTTGTAGAGGAATTGTCTAAGATATGAAGAAATGTCAGTCAGTACAAAGGATTGTGGAATTATAAACTTCTAGTTGTTCTTTCTTTACCAAAAAATGCAGTATGATATGCTTTGTAACTACTTTGTTTTCTTCCATTTTACCTAAGTACCAATGTCCCATTCAAGCCAATAACTTCCAACACGTGTTTACATTAATTAGATGTTTATGGTATGTATTTCTAAAACACAGAAACTCATATAGAAGATCCAGTGTAAGGCCCATTTCCCATTGAAACCTGTCAGGGAGTCACCAAACAAGGAGAAGTTCCACCAGGATGAAAGTGTAGACCACTTTATTTTACAGATTACCAGTAGTCTAACAGTCCAAGAAAATGAAACAATGCTCTATTTAACAGGCAGGTACAATCAAAATATCTCACAATTAAGAAAGGAACAGAACAAATTTTAGGATAAATTGCTTGTCTGAGTCTCTCTAGGAATTTAAAGGGAGTTTGTCTGCTAGGGTTAGAATTCTCCACACATCAGAAATCATGGTGTAGTCAGATTTACCTGAAGATAAATCCTGCGGGGCGGGCCTGAACCCAGAAGGCGATGAATGTATCTGTAGGGAACCTCCTGAAATTGCCTCTCCAAGTTGTGTGTAACAGGTATCCAGGGGCTGGAACTGGCACCTTTTCAGAAACAGGAGTCACCTGCATAAGGCAGAGATTTTCTGACATAAATGTAATGAGTAGGTGAAAAAATTATTTCTTCTTTTTTTTCTTTTTTTTTTACATAAAGATTAATAAACTCTAGCAACTGCGTTGTCTGTCTGGGATGTTATGAATACTGGTAATTTCTACTTGGCTTAACCTGTTTTGATTTCAGCGTGGTCTAAGACATCTGAATAACAATAAAATATTTCTTACCTACAGGAAAAACTGAATCTATAAACTCGGAAATGGGGCAGTTTTTCATGCACTTTAGTCTCCAGAATATCTTTGAGAAGATTCAGATGGCACCAGAGTGGGTCCTCTGCTTAGCTGCATGGCTGAGTAGTAATAAAGAAGTAACGAGTGTAAGAAGGCAGGAGAGAATTCCAATAAAATTAGAAACATTGAAATTTCTCTGGCCTGCAGGAAATTGTTGGTGTGATACAAGAACATTAAGGATCACAGGGAGCATATCACAGGCTTGTTCACTGTGTTTTTCACTTGTCTTTCCTACTGTGAAGGCTGTATATTTCAACTTCCACTGGACCATTTGCAAAACATTTGTCACAGCATGCTCTGCACTTGATATCCAAAGGAATTATGTATGCTGTGTATAGCATCATGCCTCTATAATCACTTGATATTTTGGATACTTTTCATTTCTCTTCTCAGCACTTATATTTGCCAGTTTGCTCCCCCATGTTGTAATGACTTTTTCCCTCAATTTTTAATGTTAGCACACGTATCCATTTTCTTGTTCTGTTACAGCTCTCACTGGCTATGTCTATGGTTTGGCTGTAGATTAAATCCAGACTCTGATGGAATAAGAACACTCCCCCTATGTGATGCAGAGTGCTGATAAACTTACACTTGAGCCAGCGAAGCAAGTTTATAGTACTTCAAAAATGTTGATGAGATGATTTTGTGCCAGCAAACTTTATGCTAAGTCAGGACTGTCTGACCATGCCAGATCTCCCACAGCTAGTGAACCTCCTACAGATAGGCTGTGAGCCTTTTCACAGCCCCTTCTTGCTTTGTTTCTGCCTACTTGCCCACAGCCATTGTCCTTGGAAGCAGCCTTGCATCTTTTATATGCAGGCACAGGACCCTTTATTTCTTTTAGTCTTTGGTTTCCATCTATAGTCATGGCCCTGGCTGGAGATCTGCCAGCCATGGCAGATCTGTGTTGGCCCACTGCCTCAGCCTGCCACTGCCACAGGACTGAATGTTAGCTACAACACCGTGGTTGTAACACAGAGACAGGGACAGGATTTAAGCCAGATCAAGGCCATGTGTGCCTCATTTACACTAACCCAAATCCCACCACTATGTTGATTCCAATCCAGAATGAAGGTGAGTAGATCTAAAACAGCTACTAGAGATCTAGAGGGAGACTCTTCTGCCAGCACATGCAAAGGGCCTGTGTGCTGTGCTACGGCTGTGCATTGTTTACTTTGCCTCCTGCAGGACCATAGCATTCCACTGAGTCCTGCTCTCCTGTTCAACAGTTCACACTCTCCTTTACGTGGAGTTGGCCTGAGCCAGCTGAACTTCTTCCACTGGTTTGGAAAATATCATTGGCCAGGGACTGGTCCAGAACCACACTTGAGGCCATCATTTTTTTCCTGTAGAGGAGGGAAAATTTTAGCCATCCAAACCTCCTGTGTTCTGGGCCATGAGAGAGGCCCTGGCTTTGTTTTGTTTATTGGTATAAGACTAAACAATGAGCTGTGCTTGATTAAGCTGAAGGCTCTGAAGAAGGGCTAATATGGACTGAGGATAATAATGGCTGCGTGTATGATGAGAAGACATTCTGCAGCTATGAAAAGCTTGGCCACTGCAATGTAGTCAGATGCAGAGGTTTGAGATTTCAAGCCTCCTGTGTGTTGCCCTCTTTGAGGAAACCAGAGAGCATCTGAGGACAAAGTCTGGATAATTTTTTAAGGCCTTTGAGACCTCTTTCTTTTTCCTATCATTTTCTAAGCATACAGCCAGCTCCTAGGCATTTTGCCAATAGAACAGTCTAGTGTTGCTGGTGATTCTGTCCCTGCTCTTCTGTCTGTGACTGGGAACTGGCCTTATGCTACCTAAACCCTTCCAATCTCAGAAAAAGCTTTCCTACTCCATGACCTAGTGTCCATCACGTTTGGAGGCTTTGACTAATTACTATGTTTGCTTCACCCTGGGAAAATGTGAATCACAGTCCCATACCTGTTTCTTTCCACAAAATTCCTCACTGGCTTATTTTACTGGAGTTGCCTAGGAAAACATATTGCATTCAAATTGTAGCTACACGCATACATGAAGAGCAAGAATGATGACTTTTCGTGCTCATCAGGAGTACCTGGAGAATGGAAAAGAGATTGGACTAGTATCACTTCTGCCCATCATCATCATGACTTACTATTCTCATTGCAGCTAATGTGTCAGCAGTTATAGAGCTATACTTCAGGCTGAGATAGGCAGTGAGTATACCCAGATGTTTCCTGGGATAATAGGCTTCTCCATGGAGTACATTCTTTTCTTCACAATGTTTTCAGTACTTTTGGAGCACTGTATGCTATATAGGAAGGTTGCATGCTGTTGAAAAAATATTTGCATACCCCTGCAATCACATGGGTGATTACCGTAATGAAGCAAGGAGGATTGTCTGCCAGAGGTAACATCTGCATCTGATGGTCCCCACAATTCATCATGGGTCTGTTGAAGCCTTTGTTCTCCATGTACTGGACTCAGTCATGGAAGAGTCTGGAGAGAGCGTGCAGCAGTTACTAGCTCTTCCCTCCTCTCTTCTCACTGGGACACTAGCCAGACGCAGGATCACACTGACAGAACCTATCACTACCGGGGCTGATGCAGACAGAGAATATGTCAGCTGGGATCCATGACAGCCTAGGGCAAAGGTTGCTCATTTAGCTAGGGTATCTACAATGACCATTTCTATTTTCTGTTTGAACAGTGTGGGCATCTGTAGTCAAAGTCAGCTGCCTGGGCACTTGAGCCTGATCTTTGGCCAAGTGGATGGGTAATTATGATATTAAAAGTATGGGAGCCATGAAGAGAGTACTCAAGCAAACATGGTTTGGCTCAGAGGAGACGTACTGCTCTGCTATTGTCCTGGGCCAGAGCCAAGTAACAGCTGCAGCTGTATTCAGCTATACTTGCATACTAGCTCTGAACAGGACAAAAGACAGAAGACAGCAGAGGTAGGCTATGAGAGACCTAGCACAACCTGTGGGAAGATCTTGACTGGTACGTCACACACTCTAAATACTGAGTCACCTACTTCGTGAACACAGTTTGCCCAGTCCATGCCTAATACACTTTTCTAAGCAAGCAGTCCACTTAACTTCCATTAGCTTCCAGATACCAAAACCCAGTAGAAAAAAAGCAGGTTGCAAACAATGCCTACTGGGATCAAGTCTGGTTCTGTGATCCTGGGAGCTAAATATACTCTAAATTTTGCATGGTTTCTGTTACATGTTTTTTCTAGCATCTGTTTTCCAAAATCCTTTGTTTTAAATTTTTCTGCTGTTTCCCATGAGAAACCCTAAAGGGAGTTATTGTTATTTATTATTATTTCTATAGTTAACATCTCAGAGCCTTCTCAGGGCTGGGATGGAAAAGCCCATTCATTTGGGATTAAAAAGATGGTAATAAGAACTGTACTGGTAGAATCTGCAGGACAAAGGGGACCATGAGGAAAAACAAAAAAGAAAAAAAAAAGGAAAAAGAAGTTGTATCGTGTCTCATTATTGAGAGACAGCTGTGGGGCTGTTTCTATGTCATGAAACTGAGCTGCTTCATGAAAGCATGTACATACGTGAAAAAAAGTCTTGCTATGATAAGGCTGAAGGGGTGTGTAAAGACGCGAAGCCAATACTGTATCTTACATACAATATGGGTTTCTGATGGGATGGGTTTCTGAAGGGATTTCTCCTCAGAGCCAAACCACAGAAGGCCTAGCTAGTTCATCTCAAAAGTCCCCTCAGAATGCATTGGGGTGTACACAGGATGGATGATCATCATATATCCAATGGAAAGTGCACTGAAAGGATCTAAAGTCTACAAGACCAGGACTGAGGCATGTGTTCAGCACCCAAAATTCCAACAGCTTTACCAGTTGCCCAGGGAGATTACTAAGATGTTACTTTAGTCATGCATGGAGAGGTGTAACTGCGGCCTGGTTCAGCAAGACCCTCAAGTAAGATCATCCCCAAAAACGGTGGCTGTTTTTGCAAAGAAAAGCTGGGTTACCCCAAAGAACTGCCCACAAAGTTACTACATTGTACTGAGATTCACATCTCACAGCTCATAAAATGGGCAAGTGGATGCACTACACATTGTGATTCTCAGACATATAATCCTGATCTCTTATTGGTACAGAATCACTGCCATGTGAGCTCGCTAATTGATATGTGCATTGCTGGGTCACATCTGTGTTCCAAAACATACTGTGATACATGCAAAGCACTTGCTTTCAGAAAATACACAATAGCCTCTTAGAGTGAAATTCTACTATGTGACCCCACTCACACCATGATACATTTTTAAATAAGAGCAAATAATAATTGCAGGCTTTTGATTTTCAGGATCTATCTGCAAGAATGTAAACTCTATTTGCACTTTTTGTTTCTGTGCTGCTTTTTCAGTCTTGTCTTCTTTGCTTTTACCCTCTTCTTTAATACAGATAGGACAATGCTCTTCCAGTGCAAGTCACCCTTCACTGCTGCTAGTTCTGGCTTCCGGAACATCTACCTTAGTCAACCTTACCCTGTCACAGAGCTTTGGCAGCTAACAAAATGTTAACACGTTGGCAGTGATTAAAAGCAGAGGGCTTTTTCACCCCTCAAGCTGCAAGATATTTTTCCTGCTCACAACAGACAGCCCCAAACAGACTCTGCAAACCCAAAACTGCAGCCAAACCACAAATCTGACAAACTGCAATCAAACAAACCATTACTCAACAGATAAGCAAACAAATTAATTTTACTCCCAGGGAACAAGGACTTATCCCTTCCACACTAGCAGTCACACAAGAAGCTTGGTCTTTCGTATACTCTGCAATCTGACTTTGCTGGGAAAGAGGAAATGTGGGTTAAGAAAGCCCTGAAGTTATGTGCATTTTTTTCTGCCCCATCCTGATGAGGGCTTAATTACTCCCTGAAAGGGAAATAGCTTCAGTAGATATCTTCTCTGCTCACAAATGTCCTGAGCAGTAAAAAGTTGAAAACTGTGGCCTTTTGCTGAATATTTTTTGCAATTTATATCTCAATATCTGCTTTCAGCTTCTATCAGCTATTGAACCAGATGGGCCCAGTGTCATCACTGGTGTTTATGAGTCCTGGCAAGGCATGAAGAGTCCCACCCCATCCCATGTACTTTCTAGCTATAGGATAAAGACTCCCATGAAGCAGGTGATGTGGGTTAAAACCAATTTAGGGAGAATTGCCAAGTTTCCTGGCAGTCAGTGAATGTTATAACACAGACTATATGGAAACAGTCAGCTACAACTGCACTCCTCCTTTGACCTTGATCCTCCACTCATTACTTAAGCAAAGGATCTCAATATCAGGAATGTCTATGAATCATATATGAAGTGAAATCTCTCACTGTTGCAAAGCTAAAATGTCTAAATCTTAGCATGGGATTTTGTGTGATGTTTCCTGTTGGTTGGCCTAAGTTATTTATTATCTGTGCAGAGTGTTGGCACACCTCTCTTTCCATATGCTCCATTGACAGTCTATATCTAATTCATGTCTTGTGATGTCCCAAGAGATGGCAGGAGCCTAAAACCTGTAAACGGCAGTGCCAGGGACCATGAACATTGCACCTCATGCCGTGGTGTGTTACATATTATCAGACACATGATAGCTGTGTCAGTGGGGTGTCCCACACAGGCTAATTTGCCCAACTCTTCAGCAGCTGGATTGCTTGTGGCAGCCAAACTGCAATGTGCAGTACAGATGTGTCCTGATCATAAGGCTGCACTGTTCTGTGAATTTAGCCCAAAAGCCTGGAATTTCCATTGAACTGAAATATATGTTGGCAATATCTCTGATAGTCAAGTCACATTTCGTATCTTTAAATATGAAAGTATACACGTATTATCCTAGAATTCATCTAGTAAATTTAATGTTGCTAACTCAAAATTGAATAATCCAGATTATTCTGGAATCCAAGCTTTTGATATCTCCTTCTGCTTTATCACTTTTTTTGTTTTAGCTGAAACCAGCCATCAGTTGGCACACAGGCATAGGCCATGGTCAAACCTGTCTAATAACAATTGAACCAAAAGAGCCCTCTCTTCCTGAAGTCAAAAAGTAAAAAGCAGATTTTGGCATAGTTTCTATGCCATTAATATCAGAAGGATGTTGGATAAAATGTTATCCATGGAACAAAAAGAACACAAACAAAGATTTGTATTTCAAATTCATGTTAAAATTCATTATAATTTGTTTATATAAGACATCTGCAACTGACAGGTAAACCTTTGCATCCCAGGATTAAAAAGAAGACTAATGGATGCTGACAACTGAACTGAATGCCATCAGATGTGATACAGAGAAGATCTGTAGTTTGGAGGGTTTAATAACACATATTTGGAGAACTTAAAAATATGTTTCTTATAGATGTCAATTCAAATTTTATTAAACAGACACCTTAGTGAAACAAGATATATAAAACACCAAAGATATCACAAAGTGTCTTACATTTTGATATCTGGAACTAAGACAAGATTTCTTTTTATCATTGTATCAATTAAAATGCTAAAAGTATTCTCTGTAATTCTAAGTATTTGATTAAAACAGAACACTACTGCAGATATTTTTGGGTTCATTAGCAGAATTTCCAAGAGTTTACATGCTCTTCTTGCCTCAAAAACCTCAAAAACTTCTTGTTATAATTTATTTTTTAACCCAGAAACTATATCTGTTGTTTCTTTCTATACAATTCCTTAAATAAGTTTCAGTTGTAGGAATAATTAATAAATAAATAGAAATTAAATTTTTCACGGACTACATGAAACTACATATCGAGTAATAGCTATTCATTATTTAGGACTCCTGAAAAAAATTCCCTATTTAATCTTCTGTCAAAAGTGATTGCCTCCTGTTAAAATAATATTTTTTTTTCTCTACAACATTGCCATTGCTGCTTCCTGTATTTCTTTCCATATTTCTTAAAATAGGCTTTTAGTATGACTGCTTCTTTCTTACTGAAAGTGTTACACAGTCATAGTTCTCAGATAAAGGGATTAGAGTCTGGAAAGAAAGGCAAGAAATCCAAGCTTAGAGAAGACATCTAAAGTAGTTTTACTCTGAACACATACAGCCACAGGTTAAAATATTGGGACAGCAGTTAATTAAACTGAGACCAAGAACAAATCTTGACTCTCCTTGGGTCTTAATCATGCTTTGTGAATGAGCATGTCGACCTGTACAACAATTCAGTGCTGACAGGTGCAACAATGCCAACAGGAGAAAAATTACTTGCAGTGCGTGTTACTGTATTAAAGTTAATTCAGGAGATGAACTTAGGAATTCAGGAGCTACCTCCATCAGGAGCTACTTCTCTGTGGAAGAGAAGTTATACAGACAGCTGAGATGGTAAAATCTTAAAGAGGTCATGTTGGAGAATGGTAAAGAAAATTTATTCTAACTTTCAGAAGTTGGCTGGTTTACCTTGCCAGGGAGGTGTGCCGTACAGCTCATACACTCACCATCAACATATTGCAGAAGTGCACAATTCTGAGAAGGACTGGCTATGAAAAACTTCTGTGAAGGGAGACTGAAAACTCTGGAGTTGTTTAGAAAAGAGGTAGGTAATATGAGACATTATAAGAATATGAAATAGAATTTTTTGTAATATAGTCTTAGCCTCATAACACAAAGCAAAATACGTCTCTGGAAAATGTAAGCTTTTTATCAAAACTTAAAACTCAGATAGCTATTGGCTGAGAAAAAAGAGGAATTGGGGGTTGTCAACAAAGGTTTTGATGTGGGACCTTTGGCAAAAGGTCAGGTTTTCCATGGAAAACAGACACTTGCAGTATGTAAATATTTCTTGTAAAATTCAATTTTCTGCTAAAACCAAATTCGATAGACTATATTTGATCATCCCTAATTTGGTTACATGAAGTCCAAAGAGGATGTGATTCAGGTATTTGACACAACTGTTAGTCAAGCAAGGTTAGCAATTTCATACAAAGTCTGAAGTATTTCACCAGGACTCAGGAAGAATTCTGCTGCCAGCATTTTGTGTACAAAATGCCTCCTTTTTTAGTCTGATTCCTTTGAATTGCAGCTAATTCAGTTCTCTTGACATGCAAGGAACATCTTCAAGAACTCAATGTTCTTTTAGCAATTATTGAGTGAAAATTTTCAATCAACTCTGATTTTACAAATTACTTAATGTCTTATCCAGACAAATTACTGTTTGTTCTGTCTTATGAGAAAAAGAGAGCTGCAGGAGGTCTCCTGGTTTTGGGGGTTTTTTTTAAGGAGGGAAAAAAGGTTGCAATTTCTAAACTTCAACACAGAAAATGAAGGTATGCTGCCATATCAATGGTTGCTTCTAGTTTAAAAGTTGTAAAAATGCCTACAGCAAAGTATGGGTGCTGCCCTCATTTTTATGTACACAAATCAAGTGATAATGAATTTGCCTTTAATGTGATTTGTAATGCTAAGTTTGCAGTCAGCCAGAACAGCAATCTGTTCCTCTGCAAGTTAAAGCGTGCCAGTTTTCACATGGTCCTTTTTTTTCTTAAATGTGAAAATCCATATTTAGATAATAAAATACATACTTTGCACTACAGCCACTGCATAATCTTTTTCACCAAGAAACAAATACTCCATCATTTTTTGCAGAATCTTGGCAGGCTGGGGGTGTCTGCTACTAGTGTTTCCTTGCTTTCTTGGGCATTGTGAAAAAGATCTTATAGATCAGCTTTGAGTCCAGATGTTTCTTTTCCCTGATGTGTTAACATACTCAGCCAGATTCTCATCTCACATCTGCTGAGTGTAAATCTGGAATATTTCTACAGAAGTCGAAGAAGGAGCTGAGTATAATTTTTGTATGGAAATGTGCCAAGAATCCAGATGAAATTTTTAATATCAACTTAAACTTAAAATACTTATTTAAATGTCTTTACTATACATGGCTGAGAAAACCAGATCATATCAGACTTACCCCACTTTTTAGAGTAGTTTAGTATGTGATGGGGCAACATTTCAGTGGAAAACAGGGGACCACTCTGTGTGGAAGGTGAGAGAGGAAGAAGGGAAGGGAGAAAAGATCTGGTCAGTTTCATGAATGCTTCTCTTATTCTTCATTATTGCTATCTTCAAAAAAGTGTGCAGTTTTGCAGCTCATGGTTAGGCACAGTTTTACTGTCTTAATAATACTTCTGTTTGAACTGGAGTGAAAGAAGGTAAATGCCTGCCTTCTCTTTCTTTTAGCATTTTGAATAGTTTTGACAGCAAAAACATAGAAATATAGGTAGTTTTTAGGAAAATTCAGATGGGCTGGGCCAGAATATTTGTTAATCAAGGCTAAAAAACACATACAAGTCAGTTTTCCCAGCATTCAGATAAAAATTCTGCTGTCAGGATTTTCTCATCAAAGGTGCCTTCTTTTTTTGACAAACTTTTCTCTTAGTCCTATCCAATTATATCCATATACCTTCCCTTTAGGTTAATGAGCTAGTGCAGATGAAAATAAATCTATAATTTATTTCGCTCTCATTTTTCT
The DNA here is from genome assembly GCF_000691975.1 of Corvus brachyrhynchos. NCBI lineage: Eukaryota > Metazoa > Chordata > Aves > Passeriformes > Corvidae > Corvus > Corvus brachyrhynchos. The sequence goes on from NW_008236029.1 coordinate 720,610, forward strand.
GTGCAGTTGACACCCAGATGAGGTCTGCTTCATGACACTACTACAGATGCATTTGGATGAGCAACAGTTTTTGAAATTTGCTTTTTAAGCCTGATATATCCTAGGATTCAGCAAATGGCCCTGTTGTAGAACTGAATTTTAATTTTTCATCTTACAAAGCTCTTGTGAAAATGACCGTGCAGTGTCTGAAAAAAATAGTTTGTAAATATTTAAGCCAGCTTTAGCAACATAAATATAAAAGCCTCTGTCTTTTGAACTGCTGTCCAATCAATTTGAAATAACTAGCCATTTCTGTCTATGGATTCCATAGATTTGTTACTCCTTGTCACTTTTGATTTCATTTAGGAATTGGTGTTGATACCTGTAGGGTACAGCCCCTACCTGTAGTTACAGCCTACAGGGCAAATCCAGCCTGCAGGGGTTAAACACGTGGCCACTCCTCCACCCGAGTGTTCGGCAATAGTGACTGCCAGAGCGGAGCCTGACAAGCCAGTTCCCAGGCAGCCAAGTTGGATCTGCACAACCCAGGTCAAAGAGAGTCAGGAGAGCGAGGACAAGCTCTACCCTGGCTTCAGGTCATCACCCTCCCCAAGTTCCCCCCAAAAGCTCCTCTCTTCTTGTTCCATCAGGGACTTATGCTCATGATTCTGGGTTCTGGATCACAAGTGAAGCTCTAGGTTTTAACAGAGTTTAGGAGCTGTTTAGTATTTCCTGTTGCCTAGCCTTAAGATTTGCTGTTCTTTGCAGGCTGAGTGCCCTAAGCAGATGTTATGAATCTTATACTTAAATCCCCCAAGGCGTAATGCTAGTTCTACGGACTCACGCAATCCATACCCCACCCTCACCCCTGCACACTGCCTTGGGGTGTAGCAATACTTCAGCTCATGGAAATTAAATGTAAAGGATCAAGAGGGGCAAGCTAACAGAGAGTTGAAGATGATAAAAATTAATTCATCTAACTTCTAGTTCTGAAGTGTGTCAATTGCACTAATACCAGCATAATTTTCTCCCCCTCCCTGAGACTGTCAGTGTTTTTATTCCATTTTATTCTGTGAAATGCCCGGAAAAGGACAATCTCAAAAAATACGGTAAGGGATTCTGTAATTTTTTTTTCCCTCAGAGATGATGTTTCTTATCATGTCTGTGAAAGGCCTATCTTTTTTACCACAACTGTAATGCACAAGTACTAAAGGAAGATATGGTATAATTGAGACTGTGGTTTATTACTGTGCAATGACATATGCAGTGGCATGAAAGTAAATAAAATTTGGAAATAATAACACTTTTATCTGTATTGCAAGCTTTGTCATCCAATTCCATGCTCAAAGAACAATCTGGGTTTCAATTGTGATTTGATTATGGATCACACTAGTCAGGGATATTGACAGGTTTGCTGTATTTGATGCAACATGACAGGACTAACAGACATAACAGGCAGATACTGTCTTGACAAACTCATGCGAAACTTCATAATCAGAAGATCAAATAGACGTGTTTTTTAAAATACGTTTACCTCTGTGGAGCTCTGACTGCTCCACAGTGAAATAAAACTGTCCATGTAGAGATAAACAAAATAGACAAACCAAAAAATTCCCTGAAGTGGAAGTAGGCTGAAAAAATTTTAGAGGGAAATATTATACAAGAGGCTTGTATGTATCTTCTTTTTCCCTGATGTCCACTTATGAGCAGAATGTTGGCCTACATGGAGCTTTAATGAGAACCACTACGGCCATTCTTGGATTCTTAAGCAGGTTTGAGGTCTAGTGAAGTGAAAATGCAATTCTGCCACCAGTAGATAAGAGATTATCTTCGGTGCTAGTTTTCAAATAAAGAGATTGTCTGCAGGCTTACAGACCACATTGGTGGCATGCTTGGTTTTGAAAGCACAAGATATAATTCAACTTACAAAAAAATAAAGATGGAAATGGGATAAAGCAGTAGTGCTTAAGAAACTGCAAACTCTATTTATAAAATCAAGTAAAAATCACACTTTTATATTTTATATAACATATTTATATTATTACTTATCAATAATAAATCAAAACATTTATTATAATATTATAACATTATTTATATTATATAAATTGCATTTTAGGATATATAGCACTATTTTTATGTGAGTTAAAACAGTGTTTTCATCAAAAGTTCCACAAAAACCCTTACTGAGTTTTCTATCTTTAATTCTTTTAGTCACAGCTCTATTGCTCTATGTCTTTAATTATGGAAGTCATATGTTTTACATTACTTGGCTTGTAAGAATAATAGTTGATTCCATATTCTCATTAAGCTCTAAAAGATTATCTAACTAGTTTACTTTCAGGGTTATTTCATTCTATGCCCCTATAAAGAAGAAGAGCTGTTTATCTATTTTTCTTCTAAAAGGTTTCTTTTTCCCATAGAAGGAAAACAAGAAGACATTTCAAGCTGGATATTTAAGATAGTTCTAATTATCTCTGCTTGTCACTGTGAAAAACATTACTGTTAAAATGTAATAATGTCCTAAACTATAAATGATCCCTACCAAATATGAAGTAATGCTTTGCTTTCTAAAACAAACAAATTATAACTGTGGAGATTGCTTTAAAATTATTCCGTCTCTCCTTCAAGCCATAATCTTTGCTAGTGTAGTTTGGCACAGGTTCACGAAATTAAAGGGAGCTTTGCACATTCACTTCAACTGATGATTTGCTCCTATCTGCACACAGAAAAAAGGTCACTTTTAAGTTGGAAAAAAATCCTGATATAATGCTGAAAGTTTGAGTTGCTCCTTTAACATCTGGAAGTTGACTGCCCTCATATGGACAGCAATTTGATCCCGCAATGGCTGTGATATGTGATAAGACATGTCGGACTATTTGCAAACTTCCCTCAAGTTGGCAGTTATTAAAAATGATTTAGTTAATCTGTTGTTCTTGGATATTACAAATACCAAACTTTTGCTACTCATTAATGAATTTTACCAGTTTGGACAGCAAAGGAGCATGGCTGGTTGAGTTGGGCTGAAGACAAGTTGCCTCTAGGAGGAATGCAAAAAAGACCTTGCTGGTCAGATTTCTCTGGTTTGTGATATAAGTGGAGTGCCCAAGTGTGTTCTCAGTGTCAGTGACTGGCATATTATGAGGGTGTTGTATTGTGCCAGTGACCTTCAATATGGACATCTATGACAGGTCAAAAAAAATTCTTCATGGTGGAGATTTCTCTAATAAACCTACTTTGAATAAAATGGTTATGAAAGATGATATACAAGTAAAGAGACTCAGCTAAAACCCCAAGGCCATCTAACATGGCAGTTTATATACTTAGAGCCAAACTCTCCTACCCCTAAAAACAGGGTGGTTGCATCGAAATTTCCCCCAGCAGGGTGTCTGGCTAGTCTTAGAGGTCAAAGTCAAGGTTTTCTGAGAGGGTGTTACCAGGCCCAGGGCCAGTCCAGACAGTTGCTAATTGCCAGCAATTAAACAGCATAAGCCACCCCAATGGCCTCTGCCATTGGCCACCTTTGTTTTACTAATGGAGAAGTTTCTTGTGCAGCTAACACAAAAAAGGAACTTTGAAGAGGAACTTTAAAATTTGTAGAGTTTTCTATTATTATAATCTTGACTGCTAGGATAGGAAGTTCCAAGGTTACAGCTCATACTGACTAGCCCCCAGCAGCATGTGGCCCCATGGCCAATGATACCAAGTCTATCCGCTCTGTCTCCAAAACCTTTGCAGGGCCCATCTCTGCATCCAATATTTTCAGTATTTCAGTGTCCCTTGGCAGCATATCCCATAGTATTATATGGATTCCTGCAGAATTGAGAACCTCAGCATATGATTTGCTAACAGTTGCAGATTAATGAGGAAAATTGTGTTATAGGAATGTAGGTAGACATGGATTTCAGAGTCTCAAAGAAAAAAGTTACATAAGATATATAAAATCAATTATTTTTTCCATCAACAGAAAGTTTCACAAATGTTTGGCTAAAGGGTTCTGCAAGGGCTGATTTAAATTTATATGCAGCATGAGAAACAAGGATAACCTTTCATCTTTTTGATTTTTCTTGCTGAATAAACTCTGTTTAAACATTCTTTTGTGCCTCATGCAACTATTAAAGCAAAGAAGCAGCATTTATCTCTTTGTGAAAACCAGGGGAATAATATTCAGGAATACTTTTGAAAGATTAGAACTTTACCAAAACCAGAATTTCAATAAAATCAACCAGCTTCTCTTCAATTAAACCTTTTGTATGTAATTGATAAAACAAGTGTTCCTCTAATGGGAAGTCACCGTTCTTGAAATGGACTTTGGCTAATCAGATTTCTAATAAAAACATGAACTTGATCATTATGCTCAGGAATTTTAATGTCTTAGAATAAATTAGCATTTGTGGATCCTAGCAATGAGAACTTCATGTCGTTCTGAAAACCAATCTTGTAGATTTTTATTTCTTCCAAGACTACTGGTGTTTTTAAAAAGGCATCTCTTATAGTACAAAATCTCAAGTATTCTAGAGGCTTCTTCACTTCAAAAAATGAAATTTCAGAGGGAGGAAAATACATAGACAAATAGTAAACAACAAGGAAAATCTTACTGAAAATACTGAAACAAAACTACTGCCAGAATGGAATTTTAGAACAAGAATAAAAAAAATGCCTAGTGGCCTCAGTGACCTTTAAATAAAACTCTATGGAGCCTAAAAGTGTCTCCAAATGATGAGGACAGCTACCTCCATTCAAAATGAAAACCTTCAGTGCTCTGGCCTGGCTGATACCAATCTCTGAGACTCATAGGTTTTAATAGTAATGTCATATGGTTTGGATACAGTCAGCCCAAAATGAGTAGGATTCACCCAGATGCTGAATAGGTTGGCTGATGTGATTTTTAGTCTGTTATGATCATTGATGAAATTCATGATGCATGGTAAAATTATTAATAACTGGGAAAAGGGTGGTGTTGGTCCTGTCTTAAGATAAACCAGAGAGTGAACATGGGGTGTATGTGTCTGTCAGTTTTGCCTCTGTTCCTGAAGAGATTATAGAACAAACCCCTAGCAATTCAATATCAACATGGATGATAAAGTGTTTAGGACCAGTCAGTGTCAATTCATGAGGCATCATGTTCGATCAGCTTGACAACCCTCTGTGATGATGTGACCCTATGTGAAAACAGATGGAAAGCATCAATTTATGGTACGTACATGGATGTATCATAACTATAAGATGGCCTTTGACACCACCTTCCATATCATTCTCATCTGGAAGTTGAGTTGTATTAAATTTTCTTGTTTTGTTTCTTTTCTTCTTTTTCTCTGTTTTGTGAGTTCTTTTACTCAGAGTTCGGATTGAAACTCAGGAGACACAGAGTTTATCTTCGGACTCAGATGTTTATTATTTCTTACCTACAGTACAGCTGCACAGAATGTGCCTCTAAGTTAACAAGGTGAAAATAGCCCCCGAGTGCTAACTTCCAAGGTCTTTTGAAGTCCAAATTATCCAATTATGGAATGCCAACTAATTTATTTTTACTTATACTCCAGTAACTAATCATTCATGTTCCGTACTGTGGGTTTTTTTGAACCAGTACCAGATCACCCAGACTTGTGAAGAAGAAGGAGGAAAGAAGAACTAACCTACACCAAAAAATCCTCCATCTTGTTACATATATATATTACTATATTCCATAAACCTAAATTTTCTACATCTCTACATATTCCACCCAGTGATACAAAAAACTTCTCTTCAATTACACAGCAACAATCTCAGTGCTATTACATAATCTGGGAAGCCTTTCCCAGGGCCTCAGGTCAAATGCAGTGTGCTTTTGAAGATCATTGCCTGTCAGCACTGAAAGACTGAAATTCTATGAACTCAGGGTTCCAACAGAGTTGCTAAGGGCTGGATGGATACAGTGTTGGAGATGTTGAAAACTGGCTGAAACTATTGGGCTCAGAAGACAGAAATCTTGACATCCACATTGTGGCTGGTCAGGAGTGCTGTATCCCAGAAGTCAGTGCCTGTGCTGATGTTGTTCAGTATCTTCATCTGTGGGATGAGGAGTCAAAGTGCACCCTCAGCAATGTTGTGGACTTTGCAATAAGGGCACAAAATGATATGCCAATCAACATAGCTTCAATTCAGACTGTACTGAGAACTTGAGGACTGGGACAACAGAAAATACATGAAGTTCAAGACAGACAAATACAAGGTTTTCATACTGACCTGTAAATGTGGGCTGATGTTCTGTCCCAGCTTTCAGCTACCCCTGTCCCCAGAGAGGTGCCTCTGTCAGGGCTGAGGCTGTCCCCATGTTCCCAAGCTACCCTGCTTCTGCCTGGGGGTGGGACAGTCCCAGGCTGCCAGACCCTGCTCCTGCAGTCCCCAGACCCCCTGCTGCCCCTGGCCCATGCTGCAGCCTGACTGGTTTGCACCCAAGATGGGGTAAGCCCACACAGCAGTCCAGGGATGCAAATCATGGAGAGGCAGCTGGAAACCCACCCTGCCTGAGCTGCTGCTATGTAACCTGCCTGCACGTGACACTGGAGCTGGTTTCTCTACTACTGCTATGTTTGCCACATATTGCTCCTCCCGAATTTATATAGCAAAACTGAGTGAAATGAATGAGAAACTTAGTGCATTTGTTAAAAAAAGATTTCAGAAAAAATTTCCAGGAGGCTACTATGGAAAGCCATGTCATTATTATCACTTTGTCTGTATTTATTCATCTTTTTTTGTCATAACTCGATTTTCATGGACATGACTTCCCTTTCATGTTTTATAACCTCTCATGCATTTTTTTTCCGATGATGCCCCAAAGTCTGAGTGTTTTTGAGGTGATACGCAGTCTTGCCTGTCTATATCTGAATCTATTATTTAATAAATTATTAGGGTCTCTGTAAGGTTATAATGAGCTCTAAAATTCACAACTCTCATATTCTTCATATATATATATGTATCCACTTCTATATATATATTTATATTTATATATCTATTTATATGTATAAAGATCTGCTGGAATCACCATGCTGGTGAGTGAAACAAAATCGTCTTCTACCTGACAGATCTGTGTGCCAAGGCAAGTCACTCAGCCACAGACAAAAGGTGATGGGCAGAACGTTCCCATGTGCTGCTGTCAAAAAAGAACACATTTTTTTTACATACTGTAGAAAGCAATTGAGAAGTCCCAGCCCAGTGCCCAGTGCAATAGGCCCAGTCCCGGCAGCAGCAGCTTGTCTCTAGGCTGCCAGCAGAGCAAGGCGAGCACAGATTAGGTTTGGTACATGAGGTGCAGCAGACTCAGCGTGGATGTGGTGCTGACTTGCACAGCGTGGCCACGGTCAGGGTGGGCCACCTGACAGACCCCGGTGACAGGAACACTGAGGGCTGACTGCATTACCAAATGGGCAGGAAGAGACTAATATTCTGCTTTTATTACTTTAAGATGAATGTGTTTGCCTACCTGCAAGAGGTGAAAGACTCTTGCTTTCTAACATGTATTGGTGTCACAGGCTGTTGGGGGTTTCTTTCATGATTGATGAGTAGCAGATGTTATTAAATGGAAACACTACAAGACAAGCTAGAAAATCCTTAGAATGCCCCTTTTCTAATTTCACTTTCATTTCAGTGACTGGTTCTTGAAAGCTAACCACAGCATATGCAGAGGCTTTGCTGTACTGGGACATGATGAGAAGAAAGTGATGTTGAAAGGAACAATTAAATCATTCTGAAAGTCATTTACTTCCACAAAATTATGGGAGTATTTTCATTTTTGGCAGCTGACACAAAGAATTCTGTTACTTTTATGTATTTTATCTCAGGATTAATCCTTCTCTGATTTTTCACATGCTCTAAGAGATCTTTACATAGAAATAAGGAGAGGGGCAAGCCTGCCTGCGACTGTGAAACAAATACTTCTTAGTATTTGGAGAAGGGATTGCCAGAGTCAGGACAATTTAAACTTTTATCATTCTGCTTATTAAAGACTGCAGACTAGCCAGATTATTAATTGCCAGGTGCTACTCATCTCTAGTCTTGGTTCTGCTGTTATCAAATCTGAGAGCAGGAGATACTTGCAGCTTACAAACCTAAAATAGCTCAAAAGTGTTGGTAAAGATATACTTGCTCTGAAGGTACATAAAGTGCTCTTTGTCAATTTTACTCCACAGTGTTAACTGACATACTGCATGTGGTGCTTGACAGTCCTGTTAAAACTTAGTTTAAAAGTAACTAAAAGACTGAGAATTTGGCTGTGTATTATATGGGCCACTTCAGCTTTCACAACATAAAAAGAGGAGGCTTCCAGAGGTGCCAGATCAGACCTCTTCATGACAGAGGCAAAGCTGATAAATGCATTGTTCCCAGTTTAATTTAATATTACTTTACTCTCTTTACTGGTGACAGGCCTGGAATGCTGAGGGCTGGAAGAACAAATAAGTTTGGACCAGAGCTGTGGAAATAAAGATGTTCACAGGGTAATATTTGAGCTGCCAATCAGTCCAGTAGGAATGGGAATAACTGTAAAGAAGTCTGAATTATTGCATGTTTTCTGTACTGGTCTTGAGGGAATTGTTGGGAACTGTTCTTTTATACTCATTTTGTGTTCTGCCATTGTCTTTAGTGTAAGTAAGTGTAGGCACTTTAGATCTATTTTTGTCTTTCACAGCAACAGCTAAATACAGATTTTGTACTGGAATATTGAAATCTTGATTTCATTGACACCAAGGGAGAAATTCCATTAATCATGGTGGGGCCATGACTTTGCCCAGCTCTTTCTGATCTCTTGCTGATTTCTTCTGCCTTGTATCCTGTGACAGGAAGCATGGAAATGGTTCAAAACTGCACCAGGGGAGTTCAGACCGGACATTAGGATGCATTTCTTTACAATGAAGGTGCTCAAACACTGGAGCACAGGTTTCACAGAGAGGTAGCTGATGCCCCAAGCCTCTCAGTATTTAAGAGATATTTGGACAATGCCCTCAATGACATGCTTTAGCATCGGCCAGCCCTGAATTGTTCAGGCACTTGGACTAGATGATCACTGTAAGTCACTTACGAGTGAAATAGTCTATTCTATAATACAGGAAATATTCAACAAGTTCCCTGTGGATTACATCTATTTGGATTGTTCATTTTACCACATTTTGTTTGCTATCAGTCTTTACTGACCCTCAGATACACAGCTAAATGTTTCACAGTCTGGGAATGGATGAACTGGGACTTCATCATGGGCATATGATTTATTATTAAGAGCAACAGTACACTATCATGAGCCGCAAGCTTACTCAAAACCACATGTTTCTGGTAAATTATTTTGTCCTATAATCTTATAATCTTATAATCAGTTGAGCTATCTTATACTAAAGATGAAAGTCTTCACTAAGTTCTTATGTTGTTTGAGCTGCATTATTTCAGGTAACATGTATCAGGTACTGCATGATGTAGCCTGAAATGGTATTATGCAGCATTCCCAAATACGGAGAAAGCTGAATGTTATTTCAGCTGCCAGGCACATTTTTGGACAGTAAATTTTACAGCCAGTCTTTGTGCAAGAACAAATAGAAAACAGAAGACAACTACTTGTGGGCTTTGAAATGTTATCAATTTCAGAAAGAAGATGTGGATATTTCTGCTGTACCACAGTCTGCAGCACAGACACGCACACATTTTGAAATACCTGTACTATCTATGGTTGCTGAAAATAAAATACCTCCACATTCAAAATAAAATAAAGACAATAATATAAGGCAATATGAAAAGACCCCTATGTGAATAGCTAGGTAAAGAAATGACAGAAGGAGGTGGGAAGTAATCTCGTTGTCTGCAAGAAGTGAAAGAGGGGGGAGTCAAAGACAGCATGATTATTTTGTGTGGTCAAAGAGGTTACCCTTAGACTGAGTTCAGGGAGTATCTAGTAGCTATCTGGATATGTTTCCTAAAGCAAGGTCTGTTAAACTGGTAAATACTCCTGAGGAAAGATGGAGATGCCCCTTAATAATCAGGTCATTTAAAACTAGATTGCAAACTGCAGGGAACAATTTTAGACTGGCAGGGGAGAGTAACGTGCAACCTAATACTCAACTTTTCATCTCTGGTTACTCTCACTCTGTGATTGCACATTTCATGGGACTCGAAAGAAAATACCAGTCTCTCACACTGAGGGCACTGGAGAGTTCTGTGTGGCTTTTTTGCCATTGTTCTGACAATGTTATTTCAGTAGAGGTGTACTGACTCTGTGACCAGATGTGAATTCAGGTTAAAATACCACAAAAATATTGTTAAAAGGTTGGCAAAAGGAAAAGACACATCACCTACACACCTCAGAGTCCTCTTTTATACATTAGCTAAAGTTTGGAGCATGGGATGAGGCTGGGGAATTCTCAGACTGATTACTCATTATAGCCCACTTCCTGTTTCCATTGAAGTCAAAGGCAAAACTCTCATTGATCCCACGGGAACACATGCTATACTTTCCCACTCCATAGCTCTAATATTTTAATGGATTTAAACATTTTTGCTTTTTAAAAAAATCACACTCATGCTGACAGTTTAGACACCAAATTTCTTGAAGCTTGATGTAATTTGAAATAAGCCAGATGTTAAAACCTCTACAAACAAGATTTATAATGGAAACAAAATTTTAACCTTAATGTTGACAACTCTTGTGATACCACTAATATCAATAAAAGGAAGAAAAGAGGGTTTTTTGTCGCTCTGTGGGGACAAAACCATACAGTTACTCCCATTTGAAAAACAACTCCCACTAGGACTTCAAAAAATACTGGTCACAACCTCTCATATATGAGGATTCATTATGTTCTCGTGGTTCTCTCTAAGCTGTTTCTATGCAAAGTTGTGAGTTCAGAGGTCACACTGTACATCATGCACAGCATAATGGGGAGCTTTCAGAAGCACAGGTACAGTTTGAAGGGTTATGTCATGTCGTATGATATGACTCTAATGGTGTGTAAGGAAAGCCATGTGCTCCCTATAAAGCAGCTTTACAAAGACCTAAGCCTTTTGTGTTTTCAAGTAACTCACACAAAGCACAAGTTTTCTTCCAAATTTAATTTCATTAAATTCCTGGATCAAGACAAGCCTCTCTCTGGACAAGAAGAGGTGAATACAGCTATTTCTTATTCTTAAGAAAGCCACTAGACAGACCAAAGACCAAAGTCAGTCTAGACTTGTCACCCTTGGGATAAGAGTCTCGTCCTGTGCTCCTCCTATTTAATGGGCCAAGTTAAAGTCTTTACCACTGGTATTCAAATGTTATTCTTTACTCTTCCATGGACTGTCCTAATAAAGTGCAGACCTTTTAGCGATTTTGAGAACATTCCCACATCGCAGAAGTGACCTTTCTTTCCTCTTGTCTTTCCTTGATTCAGAAGGTACCTGAATAAAGGTAAATAACACCAAATATATGCATTGCTCTTGGGAGAAGCATGCTCATTGGATTATTCTTTTATATTTTACTCTCCCTTTCCTCCTGTGATGTCAATAGTCCTCTTGTTTCAGAAAATAGAGCTTTCAGTAATATCTGTGATAAAGATAACCTTCCTTGCCAAAATTCCCCACTTAGGGAGGTGGAGAGGGAGGTCCCTGGGATTCAGTGACGGGATGCATGGGAATGGTGCAAAACTGCATCAGAGGAGGTTCAGATTGGACTTTAGGAAGCATTTATTTACGAAGAGGGTGGTAAAACACTGGAACAGGCTTTCTAGAGGAATGGTCAATGCCCCAAGCCTGTCAGTGTTAAAAAGGCATTTGAACAACACCCTTACTAATATCCTTTAGCTTTTGGTCAACCCTGCATTGGTCAGGCTGTTGGACTAGATGATCATTGTAGTTCCCTTCCAACTGAAATAATCTACTCTATTCTAGCCCAGTTTATGCTGTTCTGCTCTGTTCTGCTCTGTTCAGTTCTGTTCTGATCTGTTGCACATAGCTAGTGGTTGTAGCAATAAGTATGCATAAGAACAAAGAGCAGTAATCATCAAGAGTTGGTGAAACTACATGGCACAGTTTGAAATCAAGACTTTATTTCTCTGGGCACAGCTTTGCCTGCAGAAATTAGGCTCTATCAATTAATTCTTTATGTGCATACTAATCAATAGTAATATGATTATGACATGAATATACACAAGATAAATACATAGGCAAATAGCAGGAAACCATCAATCAGAGGCCACTCTAAAAACTCCATTGATAAGCAAAGAACATCTGACATTTTCAAAACTCTGAAAGAGATAATTAGCTCCCACAGCATTGTAATGACATTTCAACAATAAAGTCCTTACATCTCCTAGAAAATGGCAGATAGCCATAGTAATAAAAGAAGAAAAAGACAATGATTAAAGCTGTACAAATGTTTTTGAAGAAGTGAAATTTTGTTGAAGCAAATGTCTTCCAGAAATGTATCTGTTTCAACAACTCTTTTGAACATCCAAGTCTTTCTGACTATTCCAAGCAGCAAATAGGAGAAATATTAAGATTAATCCTCACATTGCATTAGTTCAGATGTTGGGATGCCAAAGAAAGAGCTTCAAACTCTTAGTCCCACTCAGAGAGTAAAATATCTATCCCAGATCACAAGAGAGAGAAAAAAAATACATAGTGAAATCAAAAGAACCCTCGGATATAAAACTATTTCTGGTTTTGACTGAAAAACTCATATTTCTCCACAATTTTATTTTGAAAAATTTTCCAGAGGTTTGGGATTTTTTCCAAAATAGAATCAAATTTTTTAAACCTTGAAATTTACTGTAAAAACTGTGTTTGTCCTCCAGGCATCTTTACACGTATATATCTAATCTTTTTATTACTATGGTGATATTCGTGTCCCACTTTCTTTATCCAATGCAAACTTCTATTGTTTTAATTTTAGTATCCAAGTTTGATTCCAGTCTAGAAGAAGACTGGAGATGTGAAACAGTCATCATTGCAACTTTCAGCTAACTCCTACAAAGATATGGTAGGCAGGACTCCACGTTTAAAGGTACACAGAGAGTTGCAGGCCCTTAAATGGCCATTGCTTCCCATCATTATCTTCTCCCATGAAGGCATGTGTTGTTCACACAGACTGTCTCTGAAATGCTGAACTGATTTGATATGGCTGCATTGGCAGTGTTTGCTTGCAGGGATTCATTCATTGTCCCTGCAGTCAGCGTAATACACTTTACTGTGGCAGCTCTAAGTGGCACAACTGGGTATCTGTCAATTCCTAGCCCAGGTCTGATTTAAAAAACCTAGAGCAGAAGATTTTCCAATATGTTCCATTCTCCTTTCCTTCCTATCCTTTGGGTTGGTTTTTTGTATTGAGGTATTAAACACTTTCATGAGTGAATATAATGAGATCTTGTGCCTTCAAAACAGGCAGTTCTGCCAAGTGCATCTCAATCTGGTAAAAATGTACAGGACTGTTTTAAGGGGTTTTTTAGCAGAAACCAGAAATTGATTCAGATACTACTAAATTAAATGAACACACTCCTGAGTAATACTATACTTCTCACATGCTCTTCTCTTTCCTCACTTTCTTCAGGCCTTTCTAAATCTTTGCAGAGAACTGTAATGAAAGCAGCATATTTTGGACATGCTGACACCATTGAATCAATCATGTTGCAAAGACCCTGAAATATAGACCCAATGTCTTTTCTAAGAACACAAAGCACATAGACGCCTCAATCTGTCACTACATCATAACTCAGAGACCATTACCTTTGGCTGTACCTTTTTGGAGATAATGTGCATCTCAGCATGGTCCAGATGGAGCAAATGGTGTAATTATAAATTCATGGATTTTGTCTCCATTGCACCACCAGGCATAGCCACTATATCCTTCCCTTCTACACACATCTGCAATGTGTCCCCTTTTAATAAACTATTGCTGAGTATGAATCTACATACAACTCTCATAAAATTTTTTAAGATCATTTATTGCTGATTTATTTTCTATGTGATTTTAAAAGGTAAACAATAAACAAACAAACTGAGCTATCAACTCCATTTTTAAGTGGCACTGCAAACCAAGTAGGTTCCAAAAATCCTGAGAAAGGTAAGTGTACTGATTTACAACAGGAAGGAATAGCAGTTCTTATCAACTAATAAATTGAAATGGAATAAAATGATGTCTGCTTCTGAGAGAAAAAAATAAAAAGGAGAATGGGTAAGAGATAATCAGCTATGAAGAAAACCACATAAACTGATTATCAGATATTAAAACTCAAAAGAATGATATGGATGTAGTGGTTTAGAATTCAATTTTAATAAAACATTTTATATTCTATATAAAAAAATCTAGCTCAACATATTATCCTAGCCAATATGTATTATTAAAGATATAAATGTAGATTTAGAACTGGCTAAAGGAGAAAATAAAGGATTATAATACAGAAGTAATATCACACTGGAAGAGACAACATGTTAAGACAACTGGCAATTGGCCTTCTGGGATGTCTTCACCTGGAAGTTGTAGTATAGGCAGCATGGATGAAATTCTGAGACAGCACTGAATTGGAAAAGGCATCAGTACTACCTGGAAAGTGAAGGAATAGTAGCAGGAATTTTTTCTTTGAAGAACTGTAAATCCCAGGGGAAAAATTATTAATTTCATGCTGTACAGAAGAAGTAAGAAATCTAGGAAAATTATTGCAGCCTATAAGTATTTTGATAGCAACAAAGACATAATCCCACAAAATGCTATATAGTGTTTCTGAAGTTGAATGAATGACTAAAAGAAAAATCAGTTTTTTCATGGTGGTTGTGAAGAGGTACTAAAGATGGGACAGGCCTTCTGTAGACAGCTGGGATTCAGCAAATCATCTAGAACTTTATGGCAACTAAAGGTTGCTGAAAAGAAAAACATGACTCACATGTAAGTTAAAATAGTGGTCTAAATTTATTTATCTTGGAGAGGGAACAAATATGGATGAGGCCTAGTAGCAGTCCACGTACAATTGACAGGTAGGGGTGAAAAAGGAACTGATTAGGGAGTCAGAAGATGAAATGAAGAATGGATGATTTAGGCTGAGCACCTCAAAGCCTTCTCACTGACAGGCACATTATTCTGCAAAGGAGTCAAAGACATACCAATTTGAAAGCTTTAAGCATGACTGGACAGAACACTGAGACTAAGAATTCGTGCTTTAAGTCAGGCCTCCACATGCATATTTAGCCGAAAAACCACATTTACACATTTTCATGTCTATTAAAGGCTGCTTGGGCTTCAGTCCAGCCCTGGAAACCTCATTGCTCTCTCCCACCTACAGCTGCTTCTTCCTTACCCTCTCCCTGCACCTCTATCCTTAAGGAAAGGACGTCAGTATTTCTACACAAGACAATACTGTCATTGTCCTCTGGTCTCAACTCTTGAAAAGCTGTGACTTGCACAGCAGAATGTGTGTCTGGACAGAATCCTTCCTATTGACTGTTCCATGCAGCCAAGTCTGCCATGACTCAAACACACACAACCACAGCCTCCATCATTCTCTGTTCCCTAGATTGTTTTTAATGTTGCACTTTTCACAATTTGTATGTCAGATTTATTTTTAAATAAAATTTATCAGTATATTCATCTGCATGTTTTTCATACAATAAAGTCAACTGAATGGTTTTGTGAATTATAAGCAAGTCCATCATTTCAGCAAAGGTTCTCCAAATGCTTTATTGGAGTGAAGTTAGAAGAGGGGTTTAAAAGCTGAAAAAGAAAATCTATTAATTGATGTTGAGACCCCATTTACCATATCATTTTATATCAATCACTGGTGACATTATTTCTGCCTTAAGCAACAAACATCAGCCACTATCTTTTCATAAAAAATCATGCTTACAAAAACTTCCAAGGTGACCTTTCAGCATCTTATGTAAAAGCACCAAATATTTGTTGTTAAATATCCAAGTTATTCATTTGGATTTAAATCACATTTTTGTAAAATAAATACATTTCAGGTACTACTTACTTAAAATTTGTTGATTTCTGACTTATTGTAGGCAAATATAATCAATCATCCACACCGCGCATAGCCAAAAATGACTGAGGTTTGCAACAAGATACTGGAAATCTTTAAATTTTCTAAAATAATATTTATTTTTAATATCCTGAACAACATGTATTTCAAGTATTAGAAATAAAGTGCCTGGGATATATATAGTAGAAAGAGTTGAATTTCAGGCAAAGGTGACTGGAACAGATGAGTGAAAAGAGTGCAGAGGAACTAAGTGCTGAGAACTGCAGTAATGTGATGCTTCAGGTTTTTCTTTTGTAGCCAGGTCTTGTAAAGTCTACAAAGCCTGCACTGGGCTAGAGCAGTCTTGTTTTCAGGCCCCTGCTCTCAGGCCCTTGTCCTAACCCCAGGTAAAGGGGAAGTCAGGACTTGTTTCCTTGGTTCCCACCTGTGCACAAGCATGCACATGCATACACACAAAATGGAGTCAGAGTTGGGATTAAGATGAGATCAAAAAGCAATTTAAATGACTGATGTATTAGTGGAGAAAGAATTTAAATGGATTTAGCTTTGTTTGTCTCACCAATGACAAAGAAAATGGATCAAAAAACCTAAAACGGAAAAAATAAAAGTCATTTGCAGCCTATAAAAGACTAATGTTGCATTCTTTGATTTTTTTGTCAAAGACCACATTTTGAGAAGAAGTGAAAGAAAAAGTATCCTGCAGCCACACTTCATCTGAGCTCGAAGAGGCACGGCCTGGCTTCTGAAGGCATTCTGTGTCCTGATTGTGCAGCCCCTGCTTTTCTGTTGCACCTTCTGGAGCTCCTCTTCACTGCTCACTGACAAGATTTAATCCACCTTGAATATGGCTTACATCATCTAAGTGGTTACTGTTATTTCAGATATCTTTTCCTGAAACACAAGCTCATCTGCTGCTCGAAGTTCACATTAAATGAAGGGCAGTTATTTTACCACCACAGTCTCCTGAGCAGCAGTATTAAGCCCCTGGAAGATGGTTTCCCAAAATGCTGATAAAATGTGTGCAGCCACTGTCAGAAACTTGCTTTTCCTACATAATGCTAATAAAAATGCTACATATTGACAATGTGCAATTCCAAGCCTCCAGTTCTCCCCAATATGGATAAATCACTCTGCAATGCCATCTGTATGTGAAATACCTTACAGCAGAAAGTGTTTACTTAATAAAAAATCTAGAAGTATTTGAAAAGTGCTAAAATAATGTGAGACATGGAACATCATGGACTCACCTGTGCTATTAGATCCTGCACAACCTACAGTCAGCAGAATGTACTCCTGCCTGCATAAATCTTGCCCAGAGTGAACAGCTCTTACTAGAGGAATAATTATAGACAGAAGTGTGGCTATGCCTCTGTTCATGGGCAATGGAAAATAATCAAAGATCTCCTCTCATAAAAAGCCATGTGCATTGCAAACTACACAAAACTTCTGAAGTGCTGAAGACATTAAGTGTCACCACCAGCAGGGTGTGTATGGTAGCCCGATAAAAAGCATACAACTGCCTGCAGCCCAGTGAAGTGAACAGCGCTGTGAATTTGGCAGGTACCTCTGTGCTGCTGACAAGGATCACAGCCACTGTCTCCCACAGCAGCTCCCACTGAGCAGTGAAATCCTGAAGGGGATTGGAGCTGAGCCTACCCAGCACTGCACCCCAGGAGGCTGAGGGGTTTGCTTACCCATTCAAGAGCCCAAGTGTCCAATAGATCCGCGGTCTCTGAACCACCTCTCAATAATCTGATGTGGGTCTGACTATTCTCCAAAAACTCTGCTATGACAGTTTATTCCTAAAAACATCCACTTTCAACCCGAAATTAGGAGTTGGCACCTTAGTTCATCTTCTGTCAATCTTACAGTTATGTGCCACTTTGAGTCACAGGCCTCAAGGAAGCACAGAGGCACCTTTCCACCAAATCACTGAAGAGACAGTGTTTTCCTTCGCAATAGGATGCTTGGTTCGAGTACAGTAATAAGAGGAGTAAAGCAGTGATGATCTAACAGTGTGAAAAGAACACCTAGAAGAAAACAGCAACTTAACCTTCCAGAAATAAGTGTTCATTTTTATAAGCTTGGTTTGCTGAAAACAATATATCTGAACAGTGAAATTCTAGATAAATCAGCAATAAAAACCCACATCAATTTTTCCTGCAAGTAGAAAACAACTGAATGTCACCTATAAATAATAGAAATATTAACATAAATCTGTAATAAGAAGCAGATTTTCATATACTCTTTCCTGGTGTCTTTGGCTTTCACATAGCTGCACTGTTTCATGTTTCCACAAAAGTGATAAAAATACATGCTCTTTTTCTTCCTTATAAGTCTCAGAGTTTTCAAGCACAGGTCAACGTCTATAGGGCCCAGCCTTAAAGAATTTAACCTTTATCTTGCAGATAAGAGACCATACAATTTTTTTTAAACTTTACATTTTATTTCCAGTAGGCCTGCAAGGAGGCCATATGACAGCCTAAGATCCAATTCCTTACATTTTGTGCCTCTACAGAAGATTAGAGTCTTCCTGGTCATCTCCTGAAAGTGACCAAGTAAATACAGAAGAGAAATTGCTAAGGAAAATTCCACTGTACATGGATTAATGTGGTGTGAAATCATATTATGTGCAGAAACTTTTGTTCCATGATGTCCCTGAGTGATTTAAGGTTACAGGATTTTTATAAGGAGAAAAAGCGTTATTCACAAGCACCTTAACATATGGGTTTTGAGAAACTGGAAAACAGTAACTTTTTGACTAACTGCATTTCACACGAGCAAAACCCAATTAGCTTTTTTGTTATAGAAACCGTTTTCATTCCTGCACAGTTGTGGATTTGGAAGACTTGGGTATGAAATGTTGAGTGTATAGTCCTGTAGGGCATGCACTGAAGCATGAGATTCATCTTGGAAGAGAAGTAGATTTTTTTTCCCTTTGTAGATGGAGGATAACTTAAAGAAGTTTTTTTTTAATCAGAGACAAGCTTTGAGTTTTTCACACCTAACAGAGCATTTGTTTCATATCATATATTCACACAGGAAATATATATCACATGGGAAATAAATCAAAGCAAGTTGGTCTTCAAGTACCTTCTACTCATTGATTATACCTAAATGTTTTTCAAACTACCATTTAACATTTTGTTGCTCCACAATGACCAAGTAACTGAATAGAGAGCTGAGGCACCAGTTGCCTGCAGCAATACATGCATGGCTTCAAACCCTACCCTCAAAGTACACAGTTCCTTAAAATGTGCTTTAGGAAGTTCAGCCTGCAATAAGGGAGGAAATACCTTTCCCATCCCAGAGAACTCTAAGGTTTCACAAATGCTTTTCGCTTTCCATTGGGAAGAACCCAAGACACTTGCAATAGCATCAGGAAGAAAGCCAAAAAGCCACTGATCCCAGTGTTCTTGTCATTTGTCTGTGTATATGTGGTGGCTTCAGACACAGGCTCCAAACTGTGATAGTTTGGTGCAGGACCAATGTACACAGGGGCAAACTCCAATCTCATCTTGAGCACTTGCTGTCAGAGCCGATGTGCTTCTTCCCAGAAAGTTCACTGGTGTTTGAACACCAAGATCTTGAAGGAAAAAGAGTTTGCTTCAAAATCCAGCTGTACTCCCACTCTCTCTTTGGAAAGTAATCAATATCAAGTGCTGTAGTCACAGCATTACTGAGAGTAAGGGTCAGTAAGACAATTCAGATATGCCCAGCCCTCCGTGGGGCTCAGTGCCTGCATGAGAAGAGGAAGTGAAGCAGTTTGTACACATCTTTGCACCCTTCAAAGAAAAATAAAGCCCAGCTGACTATGCTGGCTTATATCCATGGCTGCCAGCATTTCAAAAGTGTTTTGCAAGGGTTTTTTCAGTTTTCCCACATTGAGGGAAGAAATTTTTCAGTCTGGATAACTTATTTCACTAAAAAGTACAACTAACAGACAAATAGAGTGCATAAGTGTGTATTTGTGCTATGCCTGTGTGAATGTGCACAGGAGAAACAAAATGGATACTTGGCTCTTTTGAATTTGAATTAGCAAGT
Organism: Corvus brachyrhynchos; assembly: GCF_000691975.1. NCBI lineage: Eukaryota > Metazoa > Chordata > Aves > Passeriformes > Corvidae > Corvus > Corvus brachyrhynchos. The sequence continues at coordinate 740,595 of NW_008236029.1, forward strand.
CAGGCAGCAGGTAGGGTCATTTGGATTTCCTCTGTGCTTGAAGTAACTGCCTAGAGAAAGATTAACTGATGGATTTTTTCCCCTCGTTTTATTTTCTGCCTTGCAAGAACTACTGTAGGGACAACAATTTATGTAAATAAAATACCTGAATTTTTCTAGCTCACATGTCCAGCAGGAGATACTACTCTCAAAGGAGAGCATTTTCTGGGCTTTTTTCAGTATATCTTCATCTCTTTCCTGCATTAGGCAGAAGATAAAAGAAGTTACAATGTCCCAGGCTCACCAGTCATATGTAAATGTGACCCCAGTGTTAAGCTCATCTGCTGCATGGCCATGTTCATTTTAGACATTTTCTCATCCCTTTAAGGCAGTTTAAATGGTACCAACACATTTTCAAATTTCACTCAGGAATAATATGAAATAAGATGAGGCAAAGAGACCGTTCTTCCTACCTTCCTCTCATTGCTGAAATTCTATCCTCTTCCTTAATCTTCACAATCTTTTCTTTTCCAGCTTATACTAACATACATACTCTTTAAAATGGTATAATATTACAATGACATTGCTAGAAAAGTTTTCTGGCTTCCTATAGAATAGATTATTGCTATAAACTTTTATTTTTAAGCCAGGATAACAAAATTCCCTCTTGAAAAAATTTATTAAAAACCAAGCTGATGTTCATGCAGTAAAATTTGCATACTAACAATTACCATGTTTTTAGAGCTTGCACTGACGTAAGAGAAGCAGCTAAAGGTTTTAGGTAATTATCAACCTTCATACAAACAGCCTGAAATACTTTTAATTTCAAAGTTTGAAGAAACTTTCTTGAGAGTACACTTTAAAATGTGGATGACTCAGCTCTGATGCCAGCTGAAAACCAGAATTTCCAGTTACTTTCAGAGTCATTTCAAGCTCAAAGACAAGCAGAAAAGAGGCAAATGTGATCTGAAAGTTAAGATAATGTTTGATCTGCATGGAATCTAGTTTGAGCAAACTCATTTTGTGTAGCTTTGGATGTTGATGCAGAGTCCTTCTTTGAGCAGGGATGACTCTAATTTGACTCCTAGTCTGGCTGCTGGAAGAGTGTTCTCTTTATTTGAAAAGAAAAAATGTCATTTCACAATGCAACTAGGAACCTGCATCCTTGCTTCTAGAAGCAATTCTACTGCATTTAACGGAATTGTGTCTCCTGATCCAGAGTTTTGAACACCGGTGAAGAAAGCTGCAATCTGAGTATTTCATACTGATTGTGTCCCAGGTCGCCTGAAAATTGTTGCAGAAAATTCCCTGATATCTGAAAGATCAGACATTATCAGTCAAATGCAGCACAGCTCCCTGACTTGCATTCTACAGTCACCAGAGCAAACACAGAATGTGGTAGGTCTTATTTGACCAGGAAGCCTGACCTGGTACAGGTAGACTCTGTTAAATCTTAACCTGGGCTGATTCACCTTACAGAGATTAATTCAGGGTTAACCCAAAGCAAAAATTTTTTTTCAGCTGACTTCGTGAAGTCTTCTAATTTTCAGCCACAAGTAACACTTGTTTTCGCCCCCTTTTTATACAAAGCTGAATGTTCTGTGGACACAGCAATTTCATTAACTCTTAGTAAATAAAACTGAGTATTTTCCAAAAAGCTCTAGTCCATAAATTTGTGTTTACTTGATGTAACTTGTTCAAGATGGAATTTTTTCTTTCCACTTCATCAACAGCCACATACTATTTTTTCTTTATTTTTTTTAGGCACTTGCCATCTGCTCTGAATTAACAAAAGCAAACAGTGATTGATAGACAGATACTGTATCTGGTAGTAGTACCAAAAAGTCAGCTTACAGGTGTGGTGAAAACTAAGAATGCAGAAAACAGATTCCCCAGTTGGGAGAAAGTTCTTTGTAACCTAGTTTGTATGACTTTAGACCTCCACTGGACCTGTAGGCTTCTTTTCATTTTTAAAGCTGAAAACAGGATTCTACTTCTCCCCTTACTTAAGTAAACAGACTACTTGGAAAGAAAATAAATGTAAAAACCCTAAACTAAGATTAAAACTACTAAAAAAGAATACTGAATTAAGGCAGGGAGCTATGGAAAAGAGTAATGACCTACAATGGAACACATAAAGGAATTTATTGGAAAAGTAGCAGAATAGCAAAGCAGCATAAATTTTAAGATTTTCTCAATGATGTGAAAAACTCTTAAGTGGAATGTACCTGTCAGTGCAGAATACGTGGAGTCTTAAAAATTTTATATACTGCAGTTTACAAAAAATAAAATGAATCCTAATTGGCTAATCAGCATAGAAATTCAAAAAGCTATAGAAAACCCTCCTTGCATGTTGTGCAGAAGGGACAGATTTACCAAAACACTATAATTACAGTGCATATCTTAGCAACGTATAATTACAGTATGTATCGTAGAACTGTATCTATATATATTGGCTGTGCAGTTTTAGGGGAAAAGTACAGAAAAATGTGTCAGAGCTCTTCAGCAACAGAGCAGCTGTGGGTTTTGAACAACACTCTTGCTCTTCATGTTGCTTTTTACCCATCTGATCAATTATTCTCCAAAGAGAAGTACAAGTCTTTAATTTGTTTCTACATTGCTAATAAAATATTTACTAAGAAGGTAAGGAATTCCAGTATTTTCAAGGAAGAGATAAGTAATTTGGAGACTATCCTCTTTGCAGATACCCATAAAGTAACTTTTCCTCCACAGATGGACAAAATATTAATCTTTTCATGATAAACTTCAGGGCTGAGAACTATGGTTTTGCTTTGCACTTGTATGAAAACAAAGCCTGTCAGACACATTTGCAAACAGTGCCTTAGTATATAAATTAGCATTTTTAAACTTTTATCTCTCCAGAAAAAAAAGTTGGACCTTAAGATCTACCCATGTTGAAACTCCTTTAAACTGATACATTATTCAATGTGTTTTGGATTCAATAGCAGAGCATTTTTTAATTAAAAAAACCCTTTTCCTGAATATTTCTTGACAAACTCATCTTTCCCAAGTCTTTTCCTCCAACAATTAAGCTAAAGTAAAGAGACACAGCCTCACCTCTGTACAGAGATTTGGTTTTTTGGTTCATTGGAACCTGACATGATATTTTACTGTAAAACATTTTTGCTTTGATGAACATTTTGTCATGACATGCCATGAGGGGAAAGGGCTGTTTTGAGAGGGGCAAGATAAGAAATCTTACTATGTAAATTATATTAAAATGTACCTTTGAATAATTGGACTACCTCCACAGTTTTCATTGGTAAAGAATAAATTCTGGTCTGTTCCACCTATAACATGCTAATCTAAATAAAACCTAAGTAAATTCAACGGTAACATGTAAATGTAACTGACAAGATCTATTAAAAAGTGATTTGTACTGACAATTAAAAATAATTACTTTAAACCTTTTCAACATTTCTATCAAAAATCTAGTTTAATCCATAGTGCAGCTTTGGGTATTAAAATATCAAAAACATTTCTAACACTACAAAAAAATAATTCCCTCAGAATTCAGGAGAATTCTAAAAATCTTCCTTAAGAACTTAAGAAATCAAGAGACAAAGAGGGTCTGCAAATTAAACTGTTTTCAGCTGGCACTCTCCCAACATCATTTTTTATTTCTTAATACCTCTAGGTCACCAAGATTAAGACAAAATGATTCCTGCTAAATATTAGACTAGTGAAAAACAGCCCCAAATTCAGTGGGATGAAATATGTCAGTAAAATTCACCATGTATACAGTTCATAAAAAATTGATGTCTTGCAGAATAATTTAAAAAGCTGAAGCAAAAACTTTTGAACATATGCAATAGCTGTGGGTGGTGAAATACAGTGGTCCTGAATTATGCAAATGTGTCTTGAAAAGTCTGGGGAGTAGTGGCAATAATTCAAGGCATCTGTTACTGCTGTTCACCTCCAATTAATGACACTTTTTTGTAGCCCTCATCAAAACTTGGATCTGTTCCCGGCTGGCAGGCCAACCCCATTTCCTTGCCATCAGTGCAAATACCCTCTACCCCTGTGTTGGGAATGGCAGTGCCATGTGCTTTTCATTTTGTCCTGGGTTGCAATAACCCAAGGGTAATATTAAACCTGGGTAATTCTGATTCCTTGAGGATATACATTATTATACTGCTTCCTGCCTAGTATGACTTTCGTGTATCCTTTACTTTTTCATCTCCATAGTTCTTGTAGGATGGAGCACTATGAGAATGCTGGAACTGCAAAGAGGAAGTTTTACCCAGAAAAAATTGGGTTTTTCCACCTCTTTCAAAAGCACCAGGATCAGATGAAAGCAGGATTCCTGCATTTTGGATCATTTTATGATGATGTGGATCACTGTGAAAATTCCCACTATAAATCTCACAGACCTTTCCCCTCCTATATCCAACACCACAAGAAAGCAGAGTTGGACACATAGTCTGACTACCCCAGCTCTAGTTCTCACACTTCTCCTTTGCATACCAGTAGCAGTAAGGGCAGAGAAAAAAATCTGTTATATACATGTTCTATCTATGAACACCTTGACATCATGATAAAATAACAAAGCAAACAGGCAGGTTAAAATAAGCTCTCCTTTAGTAAGCTTGAGTTCATTCAAAAACTTATTATATTCACTGCAGTGCACAAAAGTCTCCTCTGTGGACATCTATATTGTTGTATTTCAACAGCAGTATAAATTTTCCCTAAATTTTCCAGTCACATGGAAAGGCAATGCAGTTTCCTTTAAATCCCAACATGCTCAAATACAATTCGTGTGATGCCTGTGAAGCATCATTACAACTTGCCAGTTCAGAGCAAATCCCTCTCTTTGAACACCTTGTTGTGATGAGAGCTGCCTGCCAAGAAAGCTCTCAACATATGGATTGAATCTCTGAAGAATGTCTTTCTTGACTTAGAGATGTCTTTGACACCACTTTCACAGTAAGACTTGTAAATCCTTCTGTAATTTTGGGGAGGGATAAGAGATGTGTCTGCAAATGCACCTGATCAAAATATAAGCCATTCCAGAGGTATTTCCTAATCGCCCCTCCACATTTCCCAAAAGATAAAGAAAGTGTATTTCACTGATGCCTACTTTCTGCCTTAAAGGGTCAGCCATGCTGCCCTAAAGTATGCAACATTTAAAAAGAAGTATCTGCATAAATAAGAGGATATATCAGGCGTTGTACAGATACTTCTGAAAGCAAATTAACAGCTAGGCTTTTGTAATGACTGATTTTGTTTATCTGTCATATAGCAGCAAGTCTTAGCCCTTTTCTGTCCTGTAGGCTCACAGGGTTTTTAAATGGGTACTTGAACTCTAGGGTAGAGACTCTGTACAGCCATGGTAAAAATTTTATCATTAGAATTTTTTATTTTAAATCTTTGAGCACTTTAGCTAAGTCTCTGTGTGGAAGATAAGATTGCAGGAGTACAACAACTGCTCATGCAACAGAAGTTTTTTCCTGAACTCTTAAGTGACCAAAGGCTGGCTTTGGGCAAACCTTAAATGGCGTATCTAAACAATGAGATTCCCCCTTGGGCCTGCAAAGTTAAGATGGAAATCTTGAGAATTGTCTATCTCACAATAATTCTAGCACTTCCTGCTCCAAGATTGATATACCGCAACAAGGGCCTTCTTTGTAACACAGCCTATTTATTTCTAGATCATTTTAGCTGCAAATGGAAGGGGCAGTGCACATAAAACTGAAAAAATCCCGAGCCCTTTGAAAGGATATGATATTTCCTGAAATAATTTTCAAACAGATGTTTTTCACTAGCAAAGTTGGTGGGTGAACATGACAAAAAGTGTTTTCCTAAAATATGTTGTTCTGCCAAAAAGGAAAAATTTTGTTAAATTCCATCACTTTTGATAGTATTTGATAGAAACGTGTCTGAAGTCCAGAGTATATTGCTTTTTCAAACAGAATTAAAGAGATAATAAAAAATGTACACTTGATGAAAAAGCATATATTCTGACAAAATTCATATTTTTCCACTAACCATTGAAAGAATTTTGTTTTAATTCAGGTGTTGAATGCAGAAAAAAACTAGAAATATAAACATCCTTGGGGGCAGAAATCATTTGTCTTCTAATCCATTCTGTTTCAGTTTGTAAGGGAAAAGCCTGAATAAAACATTATATTTTATCACCTCGAGATTAATTTTATACAACTTGCTGATACATAAGATAATCATTAGCACACAAAAAAGCTTTTTTGTGGTATTTCCAAGTGCAGTTTTGGATTTGTTGCTTGTTTTTCTTGTAAAGTTGAAATATTTTGATAGAACCACTGAAGCTGTGTAAAATATCTAAGGCCACAAAGCTGCCAAGACTCCAGGTTAAGATGCAATATGGTACCCAGCAAGTCATGCCATTAATTCATTGTGAGTATGCAAAAATGAATGAATTTTATCATGTGTTTAAACCTTTCCCGGTTGTTGTCTGAGAGAGAGTGCTGTGATACAAAAGAAGGAATCTTCCTGTACAAAAACATATAAACATCAATTTAATATAAATATTGTATGTCTGGCACAAATGCAACAAAAGATTGCCAAGAGATTCTATGTTCTCATCTTCCAGAATGTAAAGCCCATATGGAGAAGACATTTTTCTGACAGCCTCAAAAATGAACTCCATTCACTTGGGTTCTGTCAACTACCAAAGACTACATTCCGCAGTGTCTCGTACAGGTTATTCACAAGTCAAATGCAACGAGTGTCCCAGAGGTAAAGATTTTGTATTTGTAAGGCTCATCTGACCCTTAAGGTGACCCTTAAAACTCTGATGAAGGTAAGATGGTTTTTCTTTCGAGTTTTCTAATACTTGTTCAGTATTAGCATGTATTAGACTTTTCAGATAACCTCACAATAGTCAATCTTCCTACCAACTGTAAGTCATATAGACAAGGCTGTATACAGAGAGAAAAGGAGTAAAAGGAGACCCATGTACATTTTTTTAAGATTGTACTATTTGTTGCTAAAGATAAAAAAGAAATTCTAAGTTGAAACAAATATTCAAATCTGCAAGGTGGTTCACCCCTTCCTAGCTCAGGTGGAAAATAATGGTATTCCCTCCACAGGAGTTAAAAACTGATAAGGAGACTAACAACAATTACAGTAACAGGAATAATAAATGATCATCTGAAAAAAATAATCAAATCAAAGTATTTCTCTAAACAGAATATCTGTCTTGACATTTAGCTTATAACTGATATTCTTTGTTAAGATTACCAGTTTTTGGTCTTAGTGGCTCTAAATTAAGTTGCATTACTTTTAAAAATTTTGTATTTATTGTTAATTTGTGATAAAGTGATATTTGCTTTCTATTAGAAATTTTGCTTTAGAAGTTATATATTATTTTGTCTCTAATATTTTATTTTATCTCTAATGAATGTTACTACTATTTTCAGCATTCACCTGTACATGAATGATTACATTTATGAATCAATTAAAAATGTTAAATAAATATCACCCTATAATTCTAATCAAAATAAAACTTTTCAAAGTTTTGAACATTATTTCAAATATATCTTTGACTACATACACTTCTTGTGGTGGGGAGGGGTGCAGTCAAACTCTAGGTAATGTTATGTGTGTCAGCAATGTAACTGTCACATAATAGTAATTTATACTTTAACATAAATGATCAGGTGCTTGAACTATGTCAAAAAACTGTATTCTGCAAATAATCAGGAAAATATTCCAATTTGTCTTTTATAATATAAAATTTCTACTTCAATAGAAGTATTGAAAATATTGAAAATGGAAAATGAGTATAAATCTTATTTTCCATTCTGCATACTAGTCCAGCTCACTGAAAGATAATTGCATGAAGCACAAGATGACAAATATAAATAAACAATATTGTACTAGATCAATTTTTCTTACCTCAGGGTTTAGCTCACCTTCTCTAAAAGACTCTACCATTCCCTTGGCCAAAAGTGTCTCTAGTAATGCAGGCACTTAAGGTCAAAATCTAAAAGACCTTGACATTTGAGACCACTTAATATGTTGTAGAGGCAATGCACAAAGTCCAAAATAAATGAGAGAAAGAGACCAAGCTCCTACCATGCTGCTTTTAAAGAAGTGTGATTTTCAAGAACTAGACATCTGTAGAGGTGTGATTTTCTCCTGCCACAAAGACATTTTTCTTCCCATCTAGGAATCTAAGGGGTGATGAATTTCTTAAAATTATGCCATAAACAAATGAAGATAGGTATAATTATCTGGATCTGCCTTGAGAATTAAAGTAATATTTGATATAATAAAGTTATAACATCCAGACAATATGTATCATTTTTGCCTTTGAAAGAGCCCTACTATGTCAAATTCAGAGTGTTGTGAAGCTGCCAGTGCATTTTTATCCCAAAGGAAAAGTAAGATATGCAGAAAAAAAGAGACTTTTCCACCTTTTGTCACATGTCAGTGCTTTCTCTGTGGATGTTGCTGATTCAAAGCACTAAAAATTGAAAAATTTAATACCGTTTTCTCTAGTGTATCTTCCTTTTACGTGATAGCACTAATTAATACCGGAAGAATTTTAGTACTTTTTGCAACTGTTGGGTCCTTATGTTTTCCTTGCAGGTAACAATACTATAAATAACATCATGTTTGATTATTATGCCTTTAAAAATAGCTTACTCAGATAGCAAAGAGAGAAAATTTAGCATCAAATAACAGACACAAATATTCACATAAAGGATAGTTTCCTACCTGAAACTGACAATGTTTTGAACTGTCTCTCACGCCAATCCTCAGATCCTATGTTGAGAAGTAAGTGCTGGAAAACATATCTATCTGGGAAAAAAAGTCAAACAAAAAAGATCACAACATGAATTTCCCCATGCCATAGAAATGTACAGGCCCAGTTAATATACAGGCCTGATGCACAGGTTTTGTTCCAGACTCAGTGTGGTTTCTGGGGATTAATTCATATTTTAAAAATTGAATTTAAATGCTCTCCTACATTATGTCTGTTGTGTTTCCATTTCCTAGGGCTGGAGCTCTGAGGAGGCAAATCAAGTCCCACAAGACATCTGAAAAATTTTAGCAATTGTCAAATGAGAAAAGCAGAGGACATGTAAACTGAGGAAGATTATATTTCTATATTATTTAATTATTTAATATGGCACAGTACAGTGACATCTTACAGTTAATGTCAGTAAAATTTTCTTTCTTTGTTAACACAAACATAAAGGAGACAGAGTCAGTGAGTTTAATTATTTGTCTACTTATCTACTTTCAATGTTCCACTACATCTGAACTCCAGGAACAGTTTTCAAATATTAAAACATATGTGTGTGTTATATGAATTGACAGGAATATTTTTTAAAAATTGAAGGAAGCTCCATTTTCTGGGTACTGATTCCTGTTTGCATTCACAAGCAATCGCAGTTGATAATTCCCTGTACTATTTATTCTGGCTTCATCTTGAAAGCAGTTTTATTTCTTGCCTCCACTGTTCCTGCAGAAGAGTTGTTACACAATCTTGTTGTTCTGATGCTTAAGAACATTTTTCTCATTTCCTTCCTATATTTATCCATATGCTAATTTTCACCTGTTCCCACTTTGCCCTTTAGTTAAATAGCACATTAGATTTGTGAATATATCTTCCACCTCAATCCATTATTTTATATCAGAAAGAAATTTTCTCTTTTCATTCTTCATCATACCAGTAATGCCAGTTCTGTGACATGAGCAATTTTCACTACAGAACTTCTACCCACTGTGTTCAGGTCAACAAATGAAATATTTAACATGATTAATCTCAAGTTAGTCCTTCAAGAGCTCAGCCAAAGTCCCTGTTAAGCATGACACCCTGAAGTCTGCTCTTTGGCAAGACAGAACACAATGTATTAATATACTATTTCTCACTTTCCTTGGATTTATTAATGACTTTAGACTATATCTTAAGGTCTATTTTCTGCAGTTTTACCTAAGAAATGACTGATTAAATTAGAAAAGATGACCACTACTATAAAACACTTTCCCCTCAAATCAGTTTTCCCAAAGAAAATAAGAAGAATATACTAAGAAACAAAACATGTTAAGGGTCTATATTCAACTATGACCAGAAGAAGTGTTAGAAACCTGCCTTTGCAGCCCAACTCTGTAGGCTCCAGAGGATCAGATAAACATCTGAACTTTTAGACACTTGTCCATGGCTTACCCAAATTCCAAGTCTTTTGGGGTCACCCATCATTATGAATTTCCTTATTTTTATGTTTGCCAGACCCTTTTAACCCTAAATTTTCAGAGCTTCATAGAATTTAATTGCTCAAATCCCCCAAAATCCAAAGGTTGTGTGATTAAATTCCACTTAACTCTGAAAAGATAAAGTTCACTATTACTTAAGGTATAACCCTGTCTAAAAAATGTCATTAACATACACAATTCACACAACTGTGGAAACTCTAGTATCCCCTTAAGGTGAAGCTGCTCTAGTCTTGTGCTGTGTATGTATGTGTCAATTTTTCCCCCCATTTATGACTGCATATTAAAAAAAAAAAAAAAAAGCAGAAACCCCTCCCAGAAAACTGACCTTCAGTGTGTTAAAACTCCGGAACTTTATAAAGTACAGGTTTGACTAAATACCACAATTTTCCAAGTTCTTCTATTTCTGTTGTTATTTTAAAACATAAATTTTTGAAAAAGTATATACTTAGATGTATTTTTATGTGTTTTATTGTTTTAATGTCTTAGAGACTAATAAATGGATTTACCAATTATGTCATACTTACCAATACTTTTCATGTTTGAAACAAATTTTTGATCACTTTTCATGTAAAACCATCTGTGTCTATACATACTCACAAACAAGGTAAATGATGCACCCATTTAAAATATTTTTGCATCTGACTGCCTGAAATTAGGAACTTAAAATCCTCATAAAGGACCTAAATTGCTTCATTTTCAGTACCCAATTTCTATCACCTTGCTCAACATTAATCACCAAGTAAAAAAAAATCTTCACAACACTGTCTATTGTTTAATATTTAAACACTTTCTTTATCTTTCCAACCAAGAGCTGAGGTGATCACTCCGCAGGTCTCTTCCACAGATATTTCAGAAAAGAGCAAGAGGAATTCAGAGATGCTCTATGAATATTTTTAATTCCTATTTATCACACTCTTCCTTGTTGTGCAGACACATCTATTTCTCTCTCCTATTTCTTTGCCTTTAACCAGAAATAATTGTGGAAGATGGGATGGCACATAACAGTTTACATATTCTCAATAATCAACACTGGTATAAATTTCTCATAAACAAATTTACACTTCTTTTAGGTATGTCTCTCAGCAGGCTCAACTTATTCAGCTCCAGGAGCATTTGTCAAAAGGAAAATACTGACGTATGATGAATAGAAAATCACTGTGGAAAACCTCTGTGCCCACAGTCCTGCAGAGACTTGCACTTGTTCTGGGCTTTGTGTGTTAGGATTAGTGCCTTCAAAATCAATGTGATTAATAAATGCAGTGCCTCACAGTGTGTGTGTTTGAACATGAATGTAAGCTACTGCAGGCTTGTCTCAATGAAACAGAAACCTTCTGAAAGTTTCAGGTTTCTCTAGGGAGAACTTCAGAAACTGAAAACAGACTAAACTGAGGAAATAAAATAAGTGCGAAGCGATTTTTCAGTAACTTCAGGGATGGAGAGGGTGTAAATTTTAAAAGGTAGAATTTAATGAAAAAACAGGATTTCTTGAAAAAAGCTCTTACAAATTTTACATTAAAAAAATAGTTACAAGAAGTTCTGTGAAGTCTGGCTTTTGGGTACATGGAGAATTCAACTTATTGAATTAAATTTAAAATCGTGTTGTCTAGACCTGTTGAGGTCAGGATGCTGAGATTCCTAAATGACTCCTAAAAGTGTCTTTTGTCTTTTTTCAAATTACTTTCCTGATCATATATTCAGCATGTTAAACGGGAAAATTAACCACTAAAATACAAACCCCACCATTCCCCCCAAAAAACCTGAGAGAAACAAGAAGTCCTAAACTGACACAAAAGACATTTTTATACTTAATGAAAGTCTCTAGAGTAGTTACCATAAAGTTATTTCAGAATAAAACACATCCTTTCGAGTGTTATATGTTTGAAAGACATAACATATTTAATAGTTGTTCTAGCTCTATTCCTACAATAATTTAAGTATGACCTTGACAATATTTCACTTTTCCTTTATGAGAACAAAATATTGCTTTGACATCAGAGCTTAGTTACACCAAGTGACAAAATGTTAGCTTGACATTGAAGTGCAGCATTTTTTCTAATTTTAAGGCAAAACGACATTGGTTAGTATTGCAATGCGGAATTTTCTTCTAATATGACTATTTTCCATTTTATAGTACATTTGTTTGCCAAGCTTTTATTCCTGTTGGCAAATTAAAACAAACTAGTGCAAAGCCTTTCACTTTTTTTGAATTCCCAAAACTTCATTAAAAAGCAACACTGACATCCTTAACACGTTACAATAAAACTTTGTGTCATGGCAACAAAAAGCAGTAAATTTGTGTTCAAAATTTGCTACAATCATTTCTGCAATGGTATCTAGTTACATTTTTGTCTCTCTCCAGTTGAATACCCCGTCTTAGCTTCAGCCATCTTACTGGAGTTAATCACAGTCTCTGTGCTGATGTTAGCAAGAATAAAAATTAGATTGCTTCTAAATGTTTAAATTGGATAATGTGCAAAATCTCTGTGCGAGACAGCAGAATGATAAATGAGCATGCTTTAAAGTGAGAAGCCCTCCAGGTTGTATGCCTCCTCAAATCCCCCTGAAGATTGAGAGCACATCGTAGAAATTCTGTAGTGATCGGTATCAATAGTAATCACTTTCCAGAAAAAAGATAAATAAAATAAATATTCAGAAGGAAAGGCACAACATTAAATAATTCTGATGTAGTTCAAGTGTTAACTGTTTTCTTCAGAATTTAATTTGAATGGAAGGAAAATAATTTTCTAAGATGCTGATACAGAGGGGAATTGAAATTATGTGATTGGATTGATTGATTGTTTTTCTAATTGTTAAAACTTTCATCAAAGTACAACATATATGTCAGTAAATGTGCTTAAGATTTTGATCCCACAAAGTTTTTCTGTTTCTGTTAAAGTGGTGGAATGTTTTTCACTGAAATAAATAGGAGCCATTCCGTGCTGGGGGTAGTAGAAGGGCAGTGTCAGGAAGAAAATGACCTTTGCTGTACTTGTAGTACTTATAGTACTTATTCAGTATACTGCAGTTGTGGTTGTACTGAGATCACTATCAATTCCAAAAAAAAAATGAACAAAAGATTCTGTAGAGATAATAATTAGCTTCAGTGTAAAAATCACAAGGTCAGGTCCAAACGCCTTTCCTCATGTCAAGTCACACTTAATCACACCAAGAGGAACCTCATTGATTTCACTGAGTGTTTCTACTGAGGAACTGCTGGGCTTGAAACACATTGGAATCTGCTCATAATGTGTGAATGGTCTGTATCACAGAGCTTCCATAATCTCTATATAAACACACTGTAAATAGTTTATACACGCCAAGGTGAAACATCCATAGTGCACTAAGCAGGCCCAACTTGCAGTACTTGCTCTCTTGGTGAAGTGTGGTGGGATTCTCCTGCAGCAAACACTGGGAGTTGAAAGAAAGGTCAACAATAGTTATAAAGTAAAGTTCTACCATATGGCAAGTTATCGTTTTCATATGCTGTGAAGCATGGACAGGCCATAGACTGACTTTCAGAGTAAAACTGAACCTTCTAAATCTAAGCTGAGCCCAAATCATGTCAGCTGTCAAAAGCTAAGAGAACTACTATAAATTTCATTTTGTTCTCTTTTCAGGTATCTAGCTCATATTTTTCAGACATGAATTGTAACAAGCTGAATGAAGAGAAGGTTCTTATATTATTGGCTCAAATAAAATTTCAAAAGGTATCTAGTCATATATATATGTATATAAACTGCGTTGGCAATACTCAAGATACTCAAAACAATAGTTTCTCCTTCTCTAAATGAAGCTTTGCATCATGGTCTATGTAAACCTACATAACTCCTTTCCAAGTGACATTTCTAATATATATAACAGATTAACAGAATGGTTGGGGTTGGAAGGAAACTCTGGAGGTCATCTGGTCCAACACCCCTTGGTGCCAAACCTGTACACCTAGATAAAGTTGTATGGGATCATATCCAGAAAGCTTTTGAATATCTCCAAGGAGGGAGTCTCCACTGGTCTCTGGGCAATCTTTATCAGTGCTCAGTCACCTTCACAGTGGGAAGTGTTTTTGATTTTCATAGGGAACCTCTTCTGCCTCAGTTTGTGCCCATTGCCTCTGGTCCTGTCACTAGGTAGTGTCGGCAATTGAATGACGGACCCAGACCGGCAGGGAATCTGAATCATTTATTCAAAGGAATGAGCTGGTTTTACACGCTTTTCCAAGGCACAGCATTTCCTTATATGGCATGACCTATCCCATGTCACCACATCAGCAACACCCTTTCTAAATGTCCTCCTATGGGGAGATCACTCTCTGTTCACCCGTCCATCAGCTCCCAGCAGGCTCCTCTCTGTAGGGGTTTGCCGTGTGACACCTCCTCCCCCCAGGGTCCGGTGGAGACAAGCTTCTCTCTCTGCCACGACGTGCTCCTTTGTGCTGCCATGTGCCTCTGCAGGCAGGTTTTACAGCTCACAACCCAATTCTCTCTTATAATTCCCCATAGGGCACCTCTGAAAGGAGCCTGGTTCCATCCTCTTTACACCCTCCCCTCAGGCTTGCACACGTTTATGGGATCTCCCCTGAACTTTCTCTTCTCCAGACACAACAGTCCCAGCTCTCTCTGCCTTTTTTCACAGAAGTTCCAGGCCCTTATCATCTTTGTGGCATTTCACTGGGCTCTCTCCAGTGGCTCCATGTCTCTCCTGTACTGGGGATTGCAGAATTAGACATGGGACTACAGATGTGTCCTCAGTAGTGCTGAAGGAAAGGTTGAACTCCCTCAACCTGTTAGAAACACTTCTCCTTATGCAGCTCAGAATAGCCTTAATTTTTGCTGTAATGTTCAACATGTTGTCCACCAGGTCCCTCAGGTCCTTTTCTGCCAAGGTGATTTAAGCCAAGGTGATTTACAGCCAGCTGGTCCTTAAAGATGTACTTACTAAAGATTATTTTTCTCTCCCACTTGAAGAATCCAGAAATGCAAAAAAGTTTGTCAGTTGTCACACAAAAATTATAGTCTTTCCTTTTA
Organism: Corvus brachyrhynchos; assembly: GCF_000691975.1. Taxonomy (NCBI): domain Eukaryota; kingdom Metazoa; phylum Chordata; class Aves; order Passeriformes; family Corvidae; genus Corvus; species Corvus brachyrhynchos. The sequence goes on from NW_008236029.1 coordinate 755,819, forward strand.
GAATATCTAAAAGGAACAAGTGTATGAGACTCCAGCTTTATACCATAATAATTTGGAACTAATGGACAAATGAGAGCTATTCCAAGAATATGCCTAATTAACTCAATAATTATGCTCAATGTACAAGTAAGTACATTTGAATGATATCTCAAGGAGTAATTTTAGCGATTCACCTTAAAACTCTCAGGGCAGCTTAATAATGGTGGGCAGAAGCCATTAATGTTTGTGTATTTGGCTGGAATCAAAACACACCTTTTCACAAATCCACAAAGATTGTGCAGGGCAGCTATGAGGGACAGAAAGCCAGCAAGGGCAAGCCATCCAGGCAGACTGCAGGGCAATAGCTGGGAATTAAAGAATACAGAAAACCTTCACAAGAGCTCCTTTGTGCAGTTCAGCTTAGTCCACTCTGGGAAGGAGCCTGTTTAAGTTTGTCCTCATGGAGACTTCACATTATTTTGCAAGAGCTTTCCTTGGCAACAGTTCAGATTGATTCAGCCAACCTTTATTGATATGACAGACAATGCAAGCACTGTCAAAAGAAAGAGAGAAAGGGATCCTGATTGGGACCTGTCTGAAATAGCAACAGTCCATTGCCTTTTAAAGAGTTTTCTTTTACCCACTTCAGTGGCCATAAGCTTACCACAAAAGAAATCCTTTTTGTCTCAGAAAGGTCAAAACAGATGTGCAGCAAATGAAGACAAAGTAAGGACAGACCTGACTCTAGTGTCCTCACACAGCTGAACTGAAAAAGACTTATGTTGCTTTTCAATCTATCTGCTCCCTTCATTTCTATTTGGAATTAGAAGCTGAAGAGCCAGAGAAACAAAGACAGACTGTTTTAATCACGAGTCCCAGGAGAATACCTGCAGTTTCAAGATTACCACTGTGATTTCTCAAAATGAAGCAGGCCAAACAAGCTTCAAACAAACATGCAAAAATTTGGCATTTTATCTAAATTATTTTCCTTAACAATTTAAAGTCCCCCCTATATCAAATCCATGATGGAATTTTAAATTCATAATGGAAATGGAGCAGAAGTGTTAACTAAAGAATATATTACTGCTTTTCCCAGTCTTGGTCTATGCAGGGATCACTTCTAGCTAATTACTAGTTGCCTGTGCTGCTATGAATACTGTTCCATTTCTACTAAAATTCCCATAGTTTAGCAGATGATTTCCCTGTAAAAATCTTGATTTTAATACTGAAATTGACTCAGAGCAATTGTGTTAACTTGAAAATTAGCTGATGAAGACAAAGTAAAAATAAATTAACAAATAAAGACAAAACAATAAAAAATATGATAACTGTCATTGACAAATGAAAACAGATCCTGCTTTCTAGTCCTTTACACAGAACTTCGTTGTTACTCTGCTTTCCGTGGTGCAGAGCTACAGGGAAATGTAGAAACTGAAAAAGATCTTTCATACCATGGAGGCAGAACTTCAGTAGTATTAAATGTGATGTTGTACATGGTAGAAGAGCATCAGTTCTAGGAGCTGAAATTTAGTTTCATATTTTTAGCATTTTCCCCCTCTTCCTGGTCACTGATGAGAATGAAAACATATTCCTAATGCAAATATTGTCTAATTGAGCCCTTGCTGCATGAATGAGTGTGGTTTTCCTTTGGGAGCTCATTACACAGCCTTACTCCCTTGCCCAAATATTCTGCAGCTTTCATACATTCTCTCACATTTACAGTGTAATTATACAAGGAGATTACAAACATCTTCCTAGGTTGCATGTTTCAATTCCTGTTTTAAAAAGGGTCTTAGTTTTGAAAAAGGAAAGCCACTAAAAACTCATAGCAGTGCTGGATGTGGAGCCGGTGAGAGATTCTGCTGTGAAGAGACAGCATCTTTTGCATACACGTCTGCACTGCATCCATGGTCCCCACCTGAGTGCAGTGATTTATGAGACCTTGTTTTCTTCCACATTCCCACCCCAGTCACAGGAGGAAGTTTCAGCTGCAAACCTCAGTTTCCTCTGACAATGCAGTATTATTCCTCTGACAGCAATTAATTTCTCCTGCAGCAGAGATGTATTATCTTTTAACAAATGCAAAATTTACTAAGGTCAGGTATCAGCTACACAGTAATAAACAGACATTATTTCGAAGTATGAAGAATCAGTTTTATCACAATATAGTAAACTTAACTGTGGGTCAAAATAAAAATTATCTTTCATTAGCATCTTTCAAACATTCCCAAGCACAAATGCCTACATGTTCAGAATTTTATTGTAAATCAAAATTAATCCCACTAAACAAGTGTGCATACTCAAGAAAAAGGAATTTTTAAAAAATTAATTTCTTACTGTGAAATGAAAAATCTCTTTTTAAAATTATTAATTAAAATAAAATACTGTAACACTGAATTTAAGATAATAAATTTTATACAAGAATAGTGAGATTTCTGCCAAAGGAACTAGACCAGCTTGCAGTTCTCAGTATTTCAAGTCTGCCTGTATATGCAGCAAACATTCATTTTCAGCAGAACATTACATCTCCTTAAAATTTCCTTTCAGAAATATAAATACTAAAAAGATTGAATACGTCATGCAAGAGATTCTAAAAGGACAAGATTAATATAGAATATGTCATCAGCTTCACACAACTGGGCATACATTTAGGATATTTGGGACATAACAACCTATGATGATGAAAAATATTTATAAAATATTTATAGTAAGTGAATTCAACAAATACGAGGTCGGAAGACTACAAGATAATCTTTAAGGTCCCTTCCAACCCAAACCACTCTATGATCATATACTCAATCAAACAGCTTTTTTACAACTACTAAATTATTTCTGTGTTAGACAATGTTGCAGATCTTCTCAAGAAAACTGAAAGTGTTATAGGCTTGCCCTTAATATAGAGCTATGAAAATTAAACTTTTAAAGAGTTTTGGATAAATTTATCATATAATATATTTTCATTCCTCTAAGTAGGGTTGAAAACCAAATATTCAAAAATACAATTGAAGAAATTACAAAAAATGTGAACTCAAAAAGACCACACCCATTTCAAATACCAGCTGAAAGAAAAATTCCTTTTCATTGAAGTAACACAAATCAGTAGGCAAGCAGTTAAATTTTATCCCTTAAATTTTAAATAAGAAAGAAATTAAGACCCCAGACACTTTCCTACATTTAAGAGAGTGGTATCTGCAAAAATGTACAGGCACTTGAGTTTTTTTAATTTCAATTTCATGCTTTTCAGCATGTTCTTACATATGACATGGTATCAATAGGACCTTTTATTACATAGTACCATTGTAAATTATAATATAAAAAGCTAAGACATTAAAAAGTATCTGCTTACCCTGTTCCTTGGAAAAACTCACAAATACCTATAGCATTCTCAGTAGGTGTTTGCATGAGCCTATGCTGCAAACCTCCAATAAAAATTCCACAGTATTTAATTTGAAATTTCCTTTGCTAGAATCAAATATCTGTTTCTATTTTTCCAATTCTTGTGATCAAGGAGAATAAATTGATCACCGTTCTTTTTACAACCTTTTGTCTACTGGAAGTTGCTTATTTCCCCTCCCTACATGTTTTGTTTCCTGAATTAAAAAAACTCAACTCTTTCAACCTTTTCTATCAGTTGTTTCAAAATCTCTTTTCATGCTTGTTTTTTTCCTCTCAATTCCTTCATGTTGATCTATATCTTCTTAGTAGTATGTCAAGTAGCTGGGCACAGCCATCCAGATGAACTCCTACATTTCCTGAAAAAAAGCAACTTGCTAGTTACTTCCTGGTTAAAGACACAGCCCTCATCCTGGAATGAGATTTATTCAGTTCTTTTTGCAGCCTGCTAATCTTATATTCTGTTTAGTTTGTCATCCATTTCAATAGGTCAACTTCTGCCATAAGAAATAACTTCTATGTATCGTGCTTTTTCTTTACAAACACTTAACACATGTTTTAGTGTGTTTTACTTTGTTGATTTCAGACTGTCTCTTCAACTCTTGACAGCCATTTTGAATGGCCTTCAGGAATTACATTATGTTTAGGTCTTGTCAGTAGTTTGATTTTAGTGTTACCCTTCCATAAAAAAGATTAATTGGCCTATGAAAAGCTGTTAGTGTCTCCTACAATAAATAATGCCTTTTATTTCTGCCCATGGGAGTTTAAAACAGCTATGGTCTCTCTCTTCTTCAAAGTAATAATTGACGACATCATTGAGGTAATAAAGACAACAAATCCCAGCTACCTTACCTACACTGTTAGTTCAAATGACTTCAAAAAGTTAATGGCCTGAGCATTCAAATGGAATTTGGCCCCGATGACATACTGGTCATTTTTATAACCATTAGGTAGAAATACGGCTTTGTGGGAATATTAAATTTTATTTGTCAGTTCACTTACAACCAAATTATAGCAGAATCTCAGGAAACTGGTCTGTATGCCACCATCATCTGGTGTGTTCTAGGATACAGGCTCTTTTCCTGTGGTAATGGGATGTATATTGAAAAAAAACTTCCTACATTGTAAACACTAAGTGATGCCTCTTAGATCTCTTCAAAAGAATACTTTATGGCTATAGGTGGGGTTTTTTCAGTTTTCTTTTTTTCTTTCTAATTCTGGGGAAAACACCCCCTACCCCCAAAAAATTCTAGAAGAGTTTTTTTCCTGACTAAGAAAGGTTTGGGACTTCTCAACACCACATTTCTGGGATAGCTGTCCTGGGATACCCACCTTATTTAGCTGGCTTCTTTAAGGGGAGGAAATCTCACAGGGCTTGGAGGGAGGAGGACATTATCAAGTTATTACCACTGAATGTTTTTTTTGTCTGGTCTCTTGATCAAATTCCCTTAATTGCGTTACAGAATCCCATTGTGCCTTAAATGCTACACATCTGGAATGCAGCATAGAAGGTTTATTGGATTGATATCCTTTATTTCTTTAAAATAAAGTACTGTAGGAAATCTCATTTTTCATTTGAACTGGTCTGAAATAACTCAAAGTAGGCAGGGATGAGGGGATTTGCTGTTACAAAAATGTTATGTGTAGTAATTAAAATGCTCCATTTGTTTCACTGAGTGACTGACAAGAATAGAGCATCTCTTTGATTATTTACAGACCCACCATTTCAAGACCATTTACTTAAGTAAAAAGGTTTGGCAGCCTTGCATCCCCTGGAAACCTACATGAGAAGATTTGGATCACAGTTTTATGAAACAGTGAGAAATAGTTTAGAGGTATTTTTCTTCTTGCCCTCTCAATGGGATCTGCAGATATGGCTAAGGGACCTAGGGAAATTCCTTATCTGATCATAGTATTCATAATAGATAAAGTTCAGGTTTGCTTTTAGAATGCAATAACATGAGACAAAGTCAATATTGTTATTCAGATATGCTCAGTTCTCCAAGTAGAACTAAAGTAATTTACTGTGCTTGTTTACATTTTGACAATCAAGACCAATTATTGTTCTAGGTGTTGAATGAAGACATCCCAGTATATCTGCCATCTCATTTAGGGCAAGATAAGTGTAAAATACAAAATAAGTGGTAAAATTCAGGATATTGTACAAATATTCAAATTAAACTATTGTGTCAAATTTTTTCTCCTTCTTTTAACTATCGACTGCATTCCAATCATTAAGATGCATTTAACAGATGGATTTGTCCTCAGGAAAATTTGATCCATCATTAGTGCCAAAGCAAGTTCTCATCTTTTTTTTTCCATCTGTACCAATAATTATTTGCTGGTATCAATGATATATAAGATAGGCATTTCAAAATTATAACAGAGATGTTTCTAATTATGACTGTCAGATACTTCACATTAATATTAAAAGAAAACATATGAGTAAATAGAAGTGCATCTAGTAGTAGAAAGCACCATAATTACTGAGGTGCTATTTTTATTACTTATTCTGAAGTTCTGTTGTTTAAAATCCAATTAATCTTTCCAATTCAAATATCCGATTTTCTTCTCTCATCTGTTCCTTTCCTTTTTCTGTGAGAAAGCTGTGGGCATCCTACATCAAAAAAGGTGTGAAAAGTGCTATGTGGAAAAGTATTACTTTTCATGAAACTAGATTCCTTAGACTTCAGTTTACTTACATGTTTCACATTTTTAAGATCTAGGAGAAAAGAAGCTGAAAACACTTAGTTTCTATTTCACTCTATATATTCTTCTATCTAGTGTCATAACAAGCTATGATAAGCAAAATAGCCTTTGAATTTCTCTTGATATAAACAGCTTTTATAGCTGTATTAAACAGCTGTATGTTAGATAATTTCATCATGCAAATGTGGTTCTCTTTCTGTTCTGCATTATTCTTTTTTGGTTTTAAGATGGGGTGGCCAATTTCACATAAAGTATCCCCGACGAACATATAAATGAATTATGTAATGGCAAAAACAAACATAGCAATGAATTGTGTAATGGTAATAACATTTTTTTTATAAAATTTCCCAGTTCTTACAATCCCTAGTGACCTAGGTTATCCTTCATCTGATTCCTGTCTCACTCTCTTGAACAAAGGTCCTCACTAACATATCTTCAGTGACATCAGATTCTCTAAACATTCCTGGTGCTGTTCATTTTAGATGCTTCTAAAACACTTCAGTTTTTCCCCATAGTGTTGTTATATATTTATCTTCATTGAAATCCAACTGCAATAGCACTGAGTTCATTTACTCCACTACTTTATCAATCTCTGAAATTTTTTAAAGTCCTCTGCCTGACTTTACAAAATCCGTCTCATCTACTGCTGTATTTCTTTCTACCAAATATTTTCTTCTTTAATTTATCTCAGTGTCTCTTCACCTTCCCCATAAAATCAATGACAGTAAAACAGAAATGAGTGAGCTTCTAAAAGACACTACTACCTGCTCCTTCAGAAGGAAAAAGCCTTTTGAAATAAGATTTGTTTTGGGAATTAGTAGAAAAGAGAAAGCCATGGTAAGAAGCCTGGAAACAAAATTGTTTTGTGACAATTTAGAAAAGAAATTCTAGAAAAGGAAAAGGAAAGGAAAAAGGAAAGAAAAAGAAAGCTGTTATCCAGAACAGACAGACTTGACACTAGCTTCAAGTCTTCAAGATTTTGGCATTGTCTTCTTTGGTAAATAACTCTTGTCCCCAGCTTTAACTTGTTATTTTCTGGGTGGTTGTAGAATTTGCCAAGTCAAATCCTGTTTTGTTTGGTAATTGTCCTCAAGATCTTCAAGATCAGAAAGAAGACCTTAAACTTGAAGGGGAGGTCACTTACCATGATGGACTTCTGTACAAAGCTCTTTTATCTTCAGTGACCGGAACCAGCAGGAAGGTAGAAAGGCACATTTCGTGTCAGCTGGAACCTGCTTGTGACAGTCACATCCAGTGTCTAACCACACAATTAAAGTAGTCTTTAAGGGAATCAGGAAAAACTGCAGACTAGCACAGTAAATTTCTCATTAGAGAGAAGGGAATTAATTTTCCCAGCCAGCTGGAAAGGAAAAAAAGACATTTTTGGAAACTGATGTTACCTGCTCATCCAGTGCCAGCAAGGGGTCAAACAGAGCTCTGAGGCTTTGCACCATTTTTATGAATGGCAGCTTTATTTGTGCAGTAAAAGGTGGAAGCAATTTTTTTTGACCAGATATTCAAAGATTTTTCCTTTTCTGGTCAGTATTATTTCACTATTTCCCAGGTTTAGCCTGACCAGTGGGAGATGACTTTTGCCATTCTGACAGTCCAAAAGCAAGGAAGTCAGAGTCCATCAGCTGACATAACCTCGTAATTTCCTTCCCTCTATTGATTGCTAGTACAGGCAGTCAGCAATGCCAGTCATAATGTACTTCTCAGTTATGTGCATTAATATAAATTGCCAGCTGGTGCCCAGTCTTCCTCACAGACCTTTTGACACATGCTACCATCAGGAGCAATGGCTGAGATGTTGCAAGTGGGGGACATGGAGATATGAGCCTACTAGCTGTTAAAATAGGAAGATGAGTTGGGTAGGATTGAGATCTACTCTCTGATCTAGTGCTGTTGGTTCAGGGTTGGGATCTTTTCTTTAGGGAAGAAGAAACATCTTTTGCATGAAACACAGAAAGAAAAAGAAAGGAGAACTTCACAACAATATTTTTTTCAATTCCAACCTTCAAAGAAGGTATTCAGGATAAAAAATCAAATCAATGTAATGAAATCTCTACCTGATACAACTGTCTTATTGTCAGCCTCTTTTTTTAGGAAAACATGCCAAGTATCTCCAAATATATAAAATAATTCCATTCCAGTCTCTGGAATATTTCAACTCCATTAGGCATCTCTTGAATAGTTGGTTAAAACAGAACAGAGGTCTTTTTATGTAACATTAATGGTAAATATATCTGCCACAAGTCCAGATTACATCAGAGTAAATTTAATGAAAAATAACCTATCTTTCCATATGGTCTTCATCAGAGTAATACTGTACACTCCCCAACATAAGCAAAAATTGCTTTTTGATCAACTAAATAGAAGAAATGATCCTGTAAAATGTTCTGACAGTAGGAAAGCTGAGGATTGTGCAGACCCTTGAGGCAAGCAGGCATGAAGACCCAATGGAAAATGATCTATCAGGCACTCTATATATTGTTTCAAAAGGAACTTCGGTTCAGTCACATCTGCTGAACAAAATATGTCATGAAGGGACCTGAGATCTGTTAGGCTACACTTACATAGTTAAATACCTCCAGTCTATGAATTTTTTTTCAAATTTGAGGACAAGTAGCACAGACCTCCCACATTCACATGTCCTAGCACTTGGCCCTACGTCTGTTCTTAATCCCGTGCTGTTTCCGAGTAGCAAATTATGTTATGTTTTATGTGTTGGGGGTTTTTATTCAAAATGCAGTGTTGGAGCCTACTACAGTGGGGTTTTTTCATAGTACAATATTGGAAGTGTGTCTTCCATGACAAGGGGTAAGCTGGGAAGGTATATGAGTGCATTGGAGACCAAAAAGCTTTTGAAATAAATGAGGAAATGTGGGTAACAGTTCAATATCTGCTGCAGTCTTGAAAATGGTGCCTGGTGGGGATGGTCCTGGGCTCATGCTTTATCCAAAAAACCATGCCAAGACTATGTCTCAGTGAAAAATAGTCACCATTAGTGACTAAACAGTATGTAGAAGCATACCAACAAGGAATACAGACAGTTTATTTGTCTGTCTCATTGTTTTCTATTTAGCAACATAAATACAGGTTTTGTGAGGAATGTAGGGCTTGGGAGGAATGCAGACACTCTGTCTGGGCATGTAGGAATGAGATGAGCCAAAGCCCAAGTGGAATTGAATTTGGCTTGGATTGTCAAAGGCAGCCAAAAGGGCTTCTAGAAGTATGTAGGTGACAAAAAGAGGAGTAGGAAAAATGTGGATATTTCTGAAGAATAGGCCAAGGTACTGAATGCTTTCTTCACCTCAGTCTTTGCTAGCAAGAGTAGTCTTTAGGAATACCAGGTCCAATAAACATGGGGGAAAGCCTGGAGCAAGGAATGGTAGAAATGAATCAGGATAGGGAATACTCAAGCAAATTGGACTCTGATGGACTACACTCACAAGTAATGAAGGAGCTGGCATATGTTATTGCAAGGCCACTCTCAATAATCTTCAAACAATCATGATTAGAACTGCCTGAGGACTGGCAGAAAACAAGCATCACTCAAAACAGCCATCAAGACAGGCAAGAAAGAGTATCAAGGAAACTGCAGGCTCATAAAGGAGAATGGACAGGATGGGGAGAGGGGGAGATGGACTGAAAAGCAGCCAGGCTCAGAAGATGAGGATCAGTGGCACAAAGTCTAGTTTATACTAGTAATTGGTGTACCCCAGGGATGAATACTGGGTCCAGTCCTGTTTAACACCTTCATTAATGATCAGCATTCTGGGGCAGAGTGTATCCTCAGCAAGGTTGCTGATGACAGAAAATTGAGAAGAGTGGCTGATACGCCAGAGGGTCCTTCTGCCGTCCAGAGTGACCTCAGCTGGATGGAGCCATGGGCTGACAAGAATCTCATGAAGTTCAAAAAGGGCCACAAAGGTGATCAGGGGACAGAAACATCTCTTCTGTGAGAGAAGGCTGAGAAAGCCAGGACTGTTTGGCCTGGAGAAGACTCAAGGGGGATCTCATCCATGTGTCTGAAGGGAGGGTACAGAGCACAGAACCAGATCCACTGGCGCCCATGACAGGACCAGAGGCAATGGGCACACACTGAAGCACAAAAAGTTCCCTCTGAACATAGGAAACCCTCTTTTACTGTGAGAGTGGCTAAGCACTGGCACAGGTCACTCAGAGGCCTGTGGAGTCTCCCTCCTTGGGGATATTTAGAAGCTGTCTGGATTTAATACTGGGCAATTGTGTCTAGCTGTCCATCCCTGAGCAGGTGTGTTGGACCAGATGACCTCCAAAGTTCTCTTCCTCAATCTCTATTCTGTGAGTCTTTGACTCTAGATCAGATCTCCCATTTGTAGTCCAAGACAGCTGCTTCAATGTCAGCTTTGAAAACAATATAAATTTTAAAAGATCACATAATAAAGGTTAAATTCATTTATAGAAAAAAAACCTCAATTAATAAGTTTAGGTTTATTTAGGTTTTTTTTAGCACACTGTACTAAATGTAAGTAGAGCATAGGGTAGTAGTTCAACATTGGCAAGAAAATTGTCAATGATAGCAGTAAGTTTTGCATCCAAAATAACAGCAGTCCCTTTTAGCTCTCTCTGACTGAAAAGAGGCAGATCTTCAAACACAGAAGGTTTAGAAAACTATTTAGATAGGTCACAGGATGCCATAATGTTTTGATCCACTGCCCAGTACAAGGTAGTCCCCAGACAAGTTGAGGTCAGCTTCACAGTACTAGTGTAACACGTTATAAATAATATGTACAGAGGTTTTGTCTATTCCTACGTATATGTATGACATTTTAAAGAGCATCTTTATTTATAGGGGACAAACCTGACTCATTCACTAATTTTTAATGAAATCATATTACTATGCTCTTGTTCTGGCTGAGTTCTGTTGCATTATGTACAACTGCCTGGAGAATTGGCTGACTGCTGGGAAGAAAGTATGTTATACATTTCTCTGAAGTGTCACAACAACGAAGCCCAGATATTATTTTGTGATTTCATTGCTCTTTCAACGTCTCATTAAAGGTAATTTAGGAGTAAAACTTTTTATAGGCAGTCATTCTCTCCAATTAAGTCACTCTATCCTCCTTCTCCAGATTTTTAGAGGCTGCCATTTATTTTCCCCTAAAAATGTCATGTTTTGGGAGACTGTCCTCCTAGTCACATCTTAAAGAGCTTTCTTGCTTTGAAGAACCAGGGGACCAAGAAATAAGCAGTGTGAGGCTTTGGGTCAGTTTATTTATTAATTTTGTTTGCCATGCTGATAATTCGTAGTTTGTTATTTGCAAATGTAATGATAAAACCAGCAGTGCCTTTTGCCTACAAAGACTAGACTTTTGGCTACATATTTATACTGTCTTTTAACAAAATACCAATTTTTCTAAGAGGTAGAAGCCACAGTGGCTACGTTTAGGAATGGTTAATATTAAGTCTTAACAGTAACTGAATTGAAACTGAAGGGTTTTTTAATACTTATGTGACAATTGATTTGTCAGTTGACACCAAGAACTGAAAGTGATCTCCAGATTTATAATAGTGTACTCCTGACCTAAAGAACTGAACACTGAAACTCAGAGCTGCAACTGATCTGCATCTGGAAGGAAACAGTTGAACTCACTGGAGTTTGAGAACAAGGTACTGAAGCTTGTCATTAAATTTCAGTTGAAATGTAGACATTTTACACTGCATATCAGAAGTCTTTTCTTAGTGAGCACCACAGAACTATTATGATTTCTGCAAGCCAACAATTTAGACTAAGCCCCGCAGCAAAACTTCCAGTTTTTTACAGAGGAATGACAGTATGGCTTTACTCTGGAGGAAATAATTTGGAAACTTGTTTTAAACAGGAATGGGGTTTTTTTTAATTTTAGAGTCAGTCTTGCTGTGATGTGGGATAACCAGTGATGTGGACTTCAGTCTTGATGATGGTCCACACTAATGAGCTGTAAACAGAGAGACACATTAAATCATAGCATGAGCATGCAGAAGTGACAGGTGACCTTTACACTACAGTGAATAGAAAAACAAGTCTGCTGTGTGCTACAGAGAGATCAGACAGGTACGTCCTGAGGAGAGCTGCTTAGGAATGCAATGTTTTCCCATGAAAAAATACTGAATTGCTAGAAGAATCACATATTCTGTAGGAATGCATACATTTTATTATCTTCTCCTTGGAGAGAAACCCTGTTTTGTGACAGCTTATAGACCTTCTCTGCAATTACTTCAGCTTCTGAACCAGCTGGGCTGCCTGACATTCAGGAATCATAAGCCACCTCCTTGGAAAACTGGGTGCCACAGAAATCCCAGCTCCCCAACACAGCTGGGCTTTCACAGTTCATAGCCCTTAATATACTTCACACTGATTCAAGAACGAGCTCCTCTGGGTTTCAATGGTTTCTGAATCATAACCCTCATATATTTTATTTTTTACATTTTAAAATGTGTCTTGGAAAGTCTAAATAGAAGCTCTGAACAACATTTTAAGTGTTCCATTTTAATTTCTACTTTGAAATATCTCATCTGTTGTAATAAACGTTGACATCTTGAATCAATGTGTAAAACAGCTCCATTTTAATATCGAGTAAGAGAAGAAATATTTGGAACAAGAAAGTAAGGTGGTCATTCACTACAGGTTACAGTAGCAGCTGTTTTATTACTGCAGCAAAATGCAACCAAGCTGCCATAATAAAAACAGATGTCTATGTAAAGTTGTGATAAGGACTCCTCTAATTTTCTGGTTCAAAGTTTTAAAGCTTTCTATGAAATCTCTAAAGAAAGGGCACTCTGAAGAGAAAAATAACATAAAATTTATGTCACAGCAATTTTTCTTACAATAGGATTCAAAAAAATTGAAAAGATGAGAGTAATTAGAGTAATTAAATTTAAAGTCTAGTATAAAATCACAAATTGAGTATAAGAATAATAAAATAAGAATAACTACTTTTTCAGGTATTAAATTATTTCTAAAGTATAAAAAAATGCATTTTACAGGGATTCCAAATACAATTTAAATTTTTTTAAATAAATATTTTAGTTAGTCTGAAATTTAATTCATAATGAAATCTTTTTTGCCACAGAGACCTTTGTAATTTTTAGATTTCCTTTCAAATTCAAATAGAAGAAAATGTTAAACCCCCTAGCAATGGATTTTCCTGCCTCAACCTATTTCTGTTTGCAAGCACCAAAAGACTTTTTTAGCTGCACTGTGAGAAAGTATTTTCTTTGGCAGTCTCAAAACCAAGGAGACAGTCTTTGCAGATGTCAGTTAAGATGCCTTCTATTTCAGTCTACAGTGTATTTCAAACATATGTCTGCTACCAAGATGCCAGTTCAATATGTATCATTCCTTTGGGATTTATTGTTACTACTTGCAAAGTACCTTTGGAAAGAAGCACATAAGGAGCAGACTGAATAAGAGTGAAGTGAACCGACTCTGAAACACTAGATAGCTTAGTGAATCACCAAGAACTAACTGTGAAATAACAATGATGTTTTATATACTGAAGGCCTTTGCAGGAACATTATACATGTTAATTAAAAACTTCTCATGTATTTAATTATGAAGATTTTTTTTCCATGTGAGCATTAAGCATCTGTCATGAAATTTCTGTACAGATGTACAGGTAAACTGCAGCCAGAAAGTGTAAACTGCAAAGGTCTGACATCCCATCTGTCCTCAGGAATGTTTCCTACCTACCCTGCTTGGAAAAGTACAAGTCCCATTCTTCAGCATATGTGAAAATTTAATTTTGTTTCTTTAAAATCCAGATAGCTGGAGATACATTTATGGGTTTAAAGCACATAATGCTGTTTTTGTCCAAGACTTTTATGATCAGACTGATTTCTTGGGTTACTCAACTTGCTTGTTAAAAAATGGAAATGAAATAGGGAGAAAATTCTGATTAGTGAGTGTTTTAAGAATAAAAAAATACCTGTATTTCATTTTAAACTGCACATTTTTAAAAGAAAATCTTTGCATTATTGGGAAATCACATTTATAGGAATTCGGTGTTTTTTAACGTTTAGATAACTATTCCAATATTTTTATAAAATATAAAATAATAGCATGAAAACTTCAATAGAAATAATTATGAAAGTGACTTTTTAAAAAATTTAAATAGTCTTTCATTTGAAACAATTAACCAAGATTTGATTTTACATATATTTGGAAAAATACTGTATTCCTTTTCCAACTGCAGACCTCATGAGCTAAAGTGAAAATACACTAAAGATTCTGAGTAGCCTGCTCAATTTTTTTTTTTTTTTAACTATAACTGAAATGCTGGGATGTGTAGTTTACCTTAGGGTGTGAGAATTTTTGGGAAAGATATTGTCAGAGAGGACTGCGTGCTCAGCTGTAGCAGAAACACTGAACTGTGCTAGTTTTAAGCCTGTGGTCACTAGAGTAATGATCATGACTTTGAAAGTAAGGCTGTTGAGCTGCACCACCTCCCAATGCCTTTTTTTCCTTTATGCCAATAAAGTTGGAGTGCTGTTAAGTTCCTTGTTTTCTTTCTTGTGCTCATGAAGATGCACACTTATCGTTTATTTACCACATCAAAGTCCTGAGAAGAATCATTTAAACCTGGTGTCCTGGTTTGAATGAAGCCTTCCATGCCTCTCTGGTGCCATAAACCCCACTGCAAATTGTGCCAGTTCTGAGGGCAGCAGTCTAGAAACAATATCCTGTTTTCCAGAGTCCCTTACAAAGTCTGGGAAAAGTCTGGTAAAGAGTGATGACTCCTTTACAGGCTAGTGACACTCTCTTCCCCCTGAAGCATTTATTTCCTCCTCAGAAGACATTTTTTCATGCTCTAAAGCATGCCTTGCCATAATTTCCTGGAAGCCAGCCACATCCAACAGGTTAAAATCTTTCAAGATTGTCCAGACTGCAGGACTTTTTTAAAGAACAGGAATAACTCAAGTATGATGTGGGTCGAGATGCAGAGTTTAAAACATTAAAGATATCTGAAAATAGTGCTTAAGAGCAGTGGAGAAATGTTTCTATGCCTCCTTAATATCCAGATTCACCATGGTATAAAAGCTGCTTCCATAGATACCATATCCTGGTAATTTGTACATTCAACAATTGAACAGATATTTCAGGTCTTCATGGGAAGAAAATACAGATTTGAGGAATATTTTGAACAAGCCAGTAAAACTTGTACAGCTATTGGACTGAAGCAAACACTGATCCATATGAAGAGAGATCAGTGTAGCCCTCCTCACAAATCAGGGAGTGCAGAATTATTAAAATATCCTTTTGGCTTCTTTTAGTGTGTTTGTAGAAGCTTTTCATGCCAGGTCTAGGTTATTATTTACAGCAACACAGAGGGTCCACTGCCATGATAGAACTGGGCTCCATGGAGATGGCATCGTGTACTATGTCATCTTTTATGCCTGCACCTTACTTTCTTACTAGGCAAAAAGCATTATTTGTTGCTGACCATTGCTATCAGTGCTCTCCTCTTTTCCTCCTGCACTTACTGCCCTGCAGGCCTCTTCCCTTCATTTCAGTTCAACACTGTTTCTATAAAGCAGTTTCCTTGGAAGGTTTTCAGTATGCCATACTTTCTAAATCAAAAAATATGCTCACACAAATCTTTCTGTCACCAGTGTGGGTTAAAGCAGTTCCACTGCTTCAGTAAAAGAGTGAGAGAAGCAAACTCCTAACTTTGGTGCAGGAGTTATGTAGCCCCTGCTCATCCCCATCAAAATATTTGGCCACCTCAGTATTAATTTTATCTAAACATAAATCTAGTTAGAAAATTATACACTCCTGAGACCTCTCAAGACTTGGTTTTCATTAGCTGTTGCTCATAACTTGATTTGATGGAAAGAAATGAGCCGGATTTTCACTAAACCATCTCTTAGATAATAATGATGGGATGCCATGAAACATACCCATTTGGTGAATATATTTCCAATATTTAGAGCTATGTAATGGGAAAGAAACCCTTGACATTAAAAAAAAATCTTCTTTTAAGGAGGTCCTGGGAAACACTCTGGATGCAGACAGATTCACAGATGGAGTGTCACAGTCTATCATATGTTTATTCCAGTAAGACAGTTAACTTCTTGAAATAAAATACAACAACCATTTTAAATAACATTTGCTAAATTCCAGTAAGCTTATTGCTCTCTACCTGAAAACATGTTAATCATGTCCATACATTTCACCCAACCATTACCTATCTCTATTACAGGAGAGAAGCAGTAGATGAAAAAAATAAACACTGCTAATTGCAGGTTTAACTTTTGCCATATATCTTCCTCCCTTCATTTCAGGCTCCAAGTTCCATTCATTCATACCTCTAAGTGTGTATGTACAAACACAAGCTGAAAATAAGTAATATGCATCTCATAAAAAAGAAGGCATCCATGTTTTTTTTCTTCCTCAAATATCACAAGCATAGTAACATTAAAACACACAGATCATTACATTTTATTAGATAAGAAGCACCTCAGCATTTAGCACTTAAATCTTCATCTCCAGCTTTAAACATTTCAAAAGAAAAAAATTCTTTATGCATCTCATGTGCTTGTCAAATAACTCTAAAAATCTGTAAAGAGCACAGCTGAATCCTTCAAAAACTGTGCAATAATGTATAATCCATCTGTGTTTGTAAAGCAAAATAAAATCAATCAGCCTCATATTTCAGAGGATACTTCTGCTTATATTTTCATATGGTCTTTAATAGCAACTAAAACTTACTCCTTGTCCTACTGGGTACTGCTAAGGCAGCTGCACAGACACAGTGAAAGGCTGTTTTTAGAAATAGCAGATTATTTTTCTTTCTCTTGGTAAGTTAACATTTTAATTCTTTTACTCCTCTAAGTTATTTTTGGCCGAGCTGATAGAATTGGCCATTGTGACAAAGTCTGATCCCACAGCCCCCTATTGTTATAAATGATAGCCCCAGCTTTCAATTTCTGTGCAAGAAAGACTTAAACAAAAATTTCCCCTAGGAAACCTCATTCCCACTGAGCTATGCCCATTGTTATCCAGATGTTGAATTTTCTACGCACCTCAAAGGCATTCTTTGCATCTTTAATAAGTAGGAAATTTTAATCACCATAAAATAATGAATGTAGGGTACTGATTTCTCATCATCCACTGACTAATCACATGCATATGTCTCTCCAGCTCATAGCTGCACTTCTGGGGGTCTAGGGAGAAGCATACCTCTAAGCTCATTGAGAATGAGAAAAAAGCCATTGGAGGGGACATACCACAATCACAGTAAATCAAAATAGATTATGTGCAGTTTGCTACCAGAACATTAGTCATCAGAAGAAAATTGCTGTATTTTGGGTGACAGGCAGGGTCTGTAATTTTTTGGACTAATAATTGTGAAGTTCACAGCAACATTCCTTGTGTCTGACAAAACCTGCTCAGGCCAGCCCTCCGGAGATGCTCAGAGAGAGGCACACAGCCATGTCCACCTCCATGAGCTTCAGCACTAACGAGATTACAAAGTGCATCTCTGGGAGAACATCTGTGACTTCATGTATGGGGAATCATGTGTGGTGATGAACTGGAAATGTTTAAATCAGGGCTTCTAAAATAGGCAGATCAGTGTGCTGCTTCCAGACAAGCATAGCTAGGAGTGATGGATACCTTTAACGCTGCCAAGATCCAGCTGGGACAGGTTCTCAAAAGTACAGAGGGAAGATAGATTGTGTTTTCTTCTACTGAAATTGAGTCTCTCACCTACAATGCTACAAATCTCAGATCTCTGACATTTCAAACTGTAACAAGATTTGATTTTAAGGTATAATATGTTTTGAAAGATTTAAGAGGACTGAAGAGCACCATGCAGTCCCTCTTCTTAACTTGGTATCCCTCTAGTGCTGAGGACCAGAGACACAATTAAATATTACAGATCTTACAACAAATTTTGAAGGTGCAAATTTAGTTTTACTAAATCTCTGTGAAGGATATTTTATATCAAGGTTTTTATTTGAGTAATATAAATATATTGCTGTGTTTATTTAATATATTGCTGGCTAAATTTGTGTGCAAGATGAAAGAAGTTTGCTCTGGGAAAGTGGAGCCTGTAGTTGACTAGAGTACTACTGCCATAAAGAATCACTAGATCACACATTTAAAAACAGCAGTCTCATCTCTGTGGTATATTTTGACCTCGCCTCTTAGTAATGCAAAGATATTTTTACATTTTAACTTAATAAGTGATCCAGTCTGTTTCTTTCTTTCTTCTTTTCCCCCTTAGGAATAAGTCAATTCCATGCTGTATGCAACAGGAATGGAGTGTATCACCACCCCTGACATGACAAGTGTTAAACCACAGCATGCTAATGCAATACCAACAAGAGTAAAAGCAGGAGTGGAAAACAACAAAACAGGAGAAGCCCACAATAAGAAAACATGTATTTCTAGATGTCTGTAATATTACAAGAACTTTCTTGGAATAGAGAGATACGTCTTCAAGTATTTATCACATGTGAAATGTAGGTAAAACATTTACTTTATTCTTTCTTCAGCACTCAACCCAATGCCTTTGTTTAAGTGATTTCCATAACTTCAGCTTTAGCAGTATAATTATTCAACTAAAAGATTAACAGGAGCAAAAATGATAATACAAAAATGATAACATTTTCCTTTAACCAGTAGAATACCTGCATAAACTAGTGAATTATCTAATTTTTGGAGGAGAGTAATTCAAGAAGTACTTCACTTATGTAAAAGAGGATCCCAAAGGCTTGAAATCTTAGCACCAGGCAAAGTGCAGATACGTAAGTGATGGAAACAAAGATGCTTTACTGTTAAATACTCATCGTGTAATGAACCATACACAAATCTCACTCTGCCTAGAAAAATATTTGTACTTCAATCACTACTCAAAGTAAGTAAAACAATTTCATAGTACTGCCAATACATCCTGGTGCAAAAAAAGTGCAGATTTATAGGATGTACCTTCTGTGTTACACTTCTGCAAAGTGCTCAAGCCAAAATACTGTGAATACTGTAGTGTGGCAAAACAGACACCAACACAGCCAATAATTCCATTAGTCTTAGCCACCACTGTGTGAAAAGCTTTGGTTTTGGGACACAGAAATCAACCATTTGGATAAAACTGGCTCTATCTTTTCCATAATCTGCTTTTGACAAAAAACAGGATGGGATAATTTCAGTGAACTAGATATGAAGCACAGTAATATGCAAGTTCTGCCTGTCACACTGTATCTACTATCTCAGCTAAAAGAAATACATTGCTACCCTCTATGGCTTTTATTGATTGAAATAAATTGGTATAATTACTTAAACACCTTAATGACCTTTCAACTTTACATTTGTAATGCTCATTTTCTCTCTTAAGAGTTGCAATATACTTCATAAACACAATAAGAGAAAAAATGAAACCACAGTCTAACTTGCTAACAAAAGGTGCAGGAAAAACATAGGGAGGTTTAGTGTCTGGCCAAACAGCCTGTACCAACACTCTGACAGTGCCAAGAATTGAACACCAAGCTCCTAGTTCTAAATTTTCAGCTTTAACATTTAACTACTTTCTGAGAAGTCTTCCTTACACATACCTTTAACTGTATCACAATTCTGTTGGGTATAAAGTCAATATGATTCATTCTTCTTTAAGCAGTTTGTGGTCTTTCTAATGTGATTATATTCAGGTCATTGAGTGATACCTTCGTGGAAAGTGAAACTACCATAACATACTGAATCAATATCTTGTTGAATTCCTGTAAGATATATGTTGGAGGATAAATTTTCAACTCTTACTCATATGAGACCACATGTTTAGCTGGGTCATACTGGTGGTTTGGATCAAATGGCAACCTGTTACACACACACACATGCGTACACATAATTTCTTCCAATGCAAATAAGTTATCAAGTATGCTTTGCTCCACAGAATTTAAAAAATCCCTGGATGAATATGTCACAGTAAGGATTGTCTTTGCAGAATCAGACATCAGTGAGTTACCAGCCTGACAATGCACAAGTTTTTATAAAACCAGAGCAGCAGATAATTACGCATATTTTTTTGCTGAAGAGTTTAAAGATTTTAGCAGTGATATTCCTGAAATCATGTTTCCATAAAGACTCAAGCGCTTACTGAACTCAGACCCAAAATGCAAAAAAAAATTTGTCCAAATATTAAACAACCAGCAATTTTCATTTAAGTTTTTTAAATTAAATGTAGAAATTTTTTAATCAAAACATGATTTTCTTTTACATTTACAAAGACTGCAGTCAGCTAGGGAGACTGCATATTCTTTATGGAACTTTGTATTCTCTCAACAGCAATCTCTTGTAAATGGTCAAAACCTGTTTACATATGTATCCACAGGTGGTTTCTTTAAGGGTTTTTTCACATGCTACAAAAACAGAAACACACATCCTGCTATACAGAGTGTAAAACATCAAATAACACTACTACACATCAGTCTAGAATACTGAATACCTTTATACTGTCTCAGAAGTCCCTATTTTGCTGCTGTTAAAGAGAACAAGAAAAGGATTTACCTTCTTTTTACCTCTACTACTGTTTTCATCATTTCTCTAGGTTTTGGGATCAGTCACTAGTCTGACCAGCTATCACAAGCTGCAGAAAGCAATTTTTTCTTTGGCTGGTCCAAATAATTTTTATCAAATTAGTTTATTTCTGCAGCTCTTCAGCTCCCTCTTAGCCAAATACCAAAGGACTATTTTTCTGCACACAGAGTTACCATACTAAAACTAGCTTGTATTCGTGAGGAACATAGGTCTTAGATTGTCAGATCTATTTGACCACATTTTAACTGTTTTTTAACATGTAATTTGAGAATTTATTCTATTTGCACAGAATTATTGTTGGGTTGGGATTTTT
This sequence comes from Corvus brachyrhynchos, assembly GCF_000691975.1. Lineage (NCBI taxonomy): Eukaryota > Metazoa > Chordata > Aves > Passeriformes > Corvidae > Corvus > Corvus brachyrhynchos. The sequence continues at coordinate 776,770 of NW_008236029.1, forward strand.
TTGCAAATTAATAAAAAAACTTTTCCTTGTGCATCAGATTCCTTGAGTGTGCATCTGTCTTAATGACTAAATTTAATGCTTTGAAGTGAGGGGTATTTAGCTGTTAATACTCTCTCCTAATGTTTCCAGATTACGTTTTATCTTGCTGCCAGTCAGGATTGAAGAAGAAGAAAAAGAAGCAATGTTTGATATTCAGCCTGAGGTAGGCTTCTAAGAAAAATTACTGGCTTTTATGTCACTTAAATATTTTTTTAAATTAAAATTTAAAAATTTAAAAACCCCACAACACCAAAACTAGAACAAACCTTAACCCAGTATTATAAGCCAAAACTTTTCCTATGTATGTAAGCCAAGTGTTTGCTCCTGACATTAATTATTAGAAGTTTATACTATCCCCAGTTCTAACATTCAAGGGATCTGCATATCACAATCAGCAACTTCATCCTAATAGTTCTGAGTGACAAGGCTTTGGGAACAAGGAGTTTGAGGGACTGTAATGGCTTCTGGTCTGGGAAAACAAGGCGTTAGGGAAGCTGTTCTGCAACTATTTGAACCTATCACTGTTTATTTCAACTGAAACAGGTACAAATTAGAAATGTTTGCTGAAATTAGCTCATTTGTCACCTCAGTTCCCTTCCTCCTTCTTTCCATAACAGTTATTCACAAACTCAAAGAAACAGCTCACATTTAAGCCCACTAAGAAACCTTGCAAAATATGCTTAGCGATAAAACTGTGTTTGGACTTGAAAGGACTCCAAACAGGAGCTCAGCAGCAGTCCGCTGTTCATCCTAATGCTATTCATCCTAACATTACTGAACCTCTGTAAGAAAAAATTGAACTTTTCAGATTAGGCACCTTGTAGAGCATAAAATTCATTTTCAAATATAAGTGAGAAAACCCCAAGAAAATTCAGAAGAAGATTGAGTTGAATTAATTCTGTTTCTGGGAAAGAATTTCTACCCAGAAACATTATTTTGCATATAATTATTTGATAGGTAATGACAAATGACTTAATGATTAGGAAGTTGTCATCACTATAAATTTGCCAGCGATAGGAAACATCTGTATCCCTACATGGAAATAAGTGCCACAAAACCAGATTTCAAAATCAATGGTGCAAACTGTACTTAGCTCATTGCATAAATTCTTGTTGCACTTCTGGAGTAATCACACATTTATGTTTTAAAAGATAGGGAAGTAATACAACTCAAGAGCTACCACCCTAAAAGAATGACAGTACAACAGAGTGTAAGAACTTTAACAAGCAATGATAAGTCACTTATAGAAGGTTCTCTAAATAATATCCCTCACAAGTGTATTGAAAAAAGTGGCAATAATACATGAAAGACAGGAATGTACTTTGTAATTTCAGAACAACTTTATATGTCAGACTGCCAGATAAATATTTACAACACACTCCAACTTAGCTGAACTTATATGACTTCAATCAAGGGAAACTGCTTCCAGACACGAAGGTCGTGAAACATGTTATCAAGTTTCCAGAGCCTGCCTTCAAAATCACATTGAAAGTGGAGAGCCACACGGCTGTCTAGTGTTATACAGACTTAGAAACACTGATAGGAAGTTTATGAAATCCTCCCCAGGGGGAAAAAAAAGAAGCAGGATTGTGCTGCTATCATATTATTTAATAAAAACTAGGGAAGGTTGTTCTTTATGTCTGATTGCTGTAACTATGCCTGGGAACACCAACCTGTGACATGGGAGGCTGTGTAGATTGCAGAGGCTTTGAATGTGGATGGTAAAAATCATCCTGACAAGTGAGAACAAATGGAGAGAGGGTCTGTGCAGCAGGCCTCTAGCCAGATCTTCAGTGTCAAGTTGTCTTCTTTTAAAAGAAATGTTACTAGTGCTACACAAGAGTGGAAAGGGAAAGCACACCAGTTAGAAGAGACTGAATGAAGACAGAGACCAGCCAGAGTTGTCACTTACAGCCACAGTCAGAACCAGCTACAAAAAATTATAGTTATATGAGATTAACATCTTTCAAATGTTAATGAAGAAAAAGTGAATGAACAGTTTTTGTAAGAAATGTCCAATTCCTTTTGACATAATTATTGTTCTTTTATCAATAGATTAAGTTAACTCATTATATGAAATTATCATGCAAAGAAAGGATCTTTTACCCTGCTAAACTGAAGAGAGAAGAAGTAAACTATTCCAGGTATCACAGAACCTTGCAATTTAGGCATTAGGTCATGGACAATAAATTCTTCAAATTGCAGTTAAAAGTAGTGTTTTGGTGTTAATTACTATTTTGAAGAATCACTGAAAATGTTGAGAATTCAAAAAATTCCAGTCTGGAAATCCATCTAATGAAAATGTCTGGTTTATTTTTACTTGTTTTCTGAACCTTAGGCATGACAAAAGTATTAGTGAAAAAAGCTAGAAATTAATTCTGCTTCATTTGTTTGGACTTCAGGTTTTGTTAAAGAAAAGCTAAACTAGAACATGCAATACTGATTTTCTAACCTTTCTTCATCATGGGTTTATGCTCATCTGGGAAAAGCAGAAAGGAAACAATCACCCTCTTCATTATTTTTCTTGCAACACTGGTGAATTTATTACTTCTTTCATACCCAGTATTAGCTGGGTATTACTCCTACTTTACACTACAGGTTACTGTTGGTTACTTATGTTACTACTAGACAGCAATGTTTATACTGTAATAAAGACTATAAAACATAGTAAAAAAGAAGCAACATGCACAGGAAATAAAAAATATCATTGACACCACTGTATGTATAAATGCATACACAAAGCAGTGAGTTTAGGAGTATTACTGCCAAATGATCAGAAATTTGCTCATTGTGTCCTACAATGACAGTGTGGTCTATTACCACCAACACAGTGAATATGTCAGTTCTCAGCACAGAAGTTGGTGCAGGCAGTACAAGTGATGGAAAAAAGCCAGACCCATACAGTATTCCCTCACTTAGTACTTTCTGTGATGACATGTTTTTAAGTAAACCTGGAGGGTAGTGTATGTTGTTCCCTGCAGCCTTATGAAACCTTTGCCAATCTCCAGCCTATTGTTCTGGGAGACACAAGTTAAGATGACTGTAATTTAAATCCCCAGCTGGTGTTCTGGAACACTAATCGTGATGCATAGCAAGAGAAGTAGGTAGAATCACATCCTTGACCTAATGAAAGGATGGGCATGTTGTACTAGCTCAC
>NW_008236029.1:779995-782393 GCF_000691975.1 Corvus brachyrhynchos
GACTCCAAAGAAAAGGACTGAGAGAAGTACTTCTAACCCACAGCAAAAGAGTAGAGGTGTTTTCCCTTTTTCCAAAACCAGTCATGGGAACATAAATTCATGTGTAGCCCAAAACTCTCCCAAAAGAATTCAGTGGTCTTCCCCACTCTTGAAGTAGAAGCCCATCACCAAAGCTAAATGCATTTGCCATGTCATTAACCAGTCATAGAAACAGTTCAGTTTGAGTTTGCTACAGTCACATGTACAACTCTGGCTTTACGGACAACAGCCACACAGATTTGACTATTTTTTACATTTGAACTTCTTTGTCCCGCAATCTGTTTTATTTTAACACAAACTGTCAGAGGAACAAGATACTCTGAAACCCCACTGCTGTCTCTTGTGGGTGAGATAATCGATGTTACAGCCCTGTTGCTTTTATCTTTGGAGAGTGTTTAACAGCATGATGGGAGTTCCATTTTGATTTGTGACTGTTTCATCTGGGTGGCCCAAACAGCCCATGAAAGGTGTGAACAGACAGCTGCTGCATTTATAAAGCAAAGAGTTTGTTCTGAATCTTAGGTTTTAATTTTTGAGGCAAGTAGAATCTTGGGACTACTGCAAGTACAACCTTGGGATCAAGCTGGTGCCTGCACATCTCACTTCTGATACTATTTGTTTAAAGGGGGATTCAGTCATCCAAAACCAAGTCTGTCTGGAATAGTTTATCCAAGGAATAATACCAAAAAGGATGCCCTAGAAGATGCACTTCCTCTTGTAGCATAAACCACAGAGCTTTTGTAGGATCATGGGGATATTCTGATGGTAACTCACAATTAAAAACAAACAACAAAAAAGACATTTTCAGTTGTTTGGTCTCTCTCAAATCTCTTTTTAAAAAGATTTTCCTTTCAAGCCTGGCATCTGCCTCTGTTGCTTGTAATGTGGTGTGAACAATGAAATGAAAAGAATAGCAGTTTACACAAGAGGCCTTAGGTTTCTGAAATATTTCAGGCACAAGTTTATGTTTAAATCTGTTCAGACATATTAAGAAATGGGCAAGAAAACTACTGTTAAAAAGCTCCTCTGGACTTGGGAAATTTCAAAAACTGGTCATTTCAAAAAATATGTGCAACTCTGTCATCATTTGTTGTTTTCTACTGAAAAGAGAAACACATTAAGAGATTGTGCCTGGTTTTGGTTGTTAAGGCCATTGTTCAATTAAGTGGATTTCAGCTGAAGGTTTAAGTCGAGAGATAGTTAGGAAAGTTGATGACCTACAGGAATATGTGGAGTATGCATGGTGCTGAAAGGCAAGAGAGTGAAGTTTGACTCTATTAAGATGGATGTGGAGTGATTGATAACATGTGTGAGAATGTAGATAGGAGTGTTGAACACGGAAGCAGAGGAGACAGGGAGTGTATTTTTACCCATTTCTAAAAATTCTGTTCTAAAGCCAGGAGAGACATTGTGCAGGTTGTTTGTACTCCCTTCTAGTTTGCTGTGGCAAATACAATTTTTTAAAAATCTATGTTACCACAAATAAGCCTAGAACACCAGAAAGACCACAACAGGATGAAATGTTGACTGAATCCACCACAAGGTCTTCTTAATTTTTAAGTGAATCCTGTTCCTATTGCACAGAACCACAAGATAAGCTATTATCCATTACAGATACTTTGAAACATAAAAGTTCATGAATGATCTTTTGTCTTTTTACAGAACTGAGAAAATAAGCTGAGAGGACTTTGACATAAGGACACAAATAAAGACACTCTCTGCCTTCTAAACGAGATTCTTAGAAATAATTCTGTGCCTATTCCTTAAGTGCAAGTTAAGCCATTTTAAAATGTTGTGTCTTAGTCTTCCACCCATAAATGGGGCATGCTATGTATGTGTCATAGTTTGACACTGGCCCAATGCCAGGCACCCACGAAAGTCGCTCATGCACCCTCCCCTGCTACAGCTGAGCAGAGGAGAGAAAGAAAAAAATTAATGAAGGCTTTATGAGTTTAGATAAGGACTGGGAGAAAACACTTCAAGGGCAAAACAGGCTTAACTTGAAAAGTGAATTTACTGCTAATAGAATCAGAGGAGGATAATGAGATGTAAAATAAACTCTTAAAACACCTTTTCCCCCCAGCCCCTCCCTCCTTCCCACCGACAGTGCAGGGAGACAGGGCATGGGGGTTTGGTCAGTTCATCACCGAGATTTCCTTCTGCTGCTCCGGGAGAGGAGTCTTCCCTGGGAGGCCGTGGGGTCCCTCCCACAGGAGACAGTTCTCCCTGAACCTCTCCGGCGTGGGTCCACTCCCACGAGCAGCAGCCACCCCGCCCCTGCTGCAGCGTGAGCCCCTCCCACGGGCACACAGCCCTCCCAAACTGCTGCGCCGTGGGTCTCTCTTTCCACAGGGTGCAG
>NW_008236029.1:782483-815838 GCF_000691975.1 Corvus brachyrhynchos
AGCCTGCAGAGGAATCTCAGCTCCGGTGCCTGGAGCACCTCCTCCCCCTCCTTCTTCACTGACTTTGGTGTCACCATGTTGTTTCCCTCACATGTTCTCACCTCCTCCTCTTCTCTGATGAGAATCCAAAATCTTGTGACTTTGTTTTAATTTTCTTCTTAAATATGTTATCACAGAGGTGTTACCATCATCTCTAATTGGCCCAGCTTTGGCCCAGCAGCATGTCCATCTTCAGAGCCATCAGGGATTGGCTCTGCTGGATGTGGTGGAAGCCTCCAGGAGCTTCTCACGGGAGTCACCTCTGTGGCCCACCTGCTACCAAAAACCAGGCCGTGAAAAACCAATACAGTAGGTTTATCCTAAAACCAGTGGGTTTAATTTATTGCAATTAGTAGACTCTCAATCACTAAACAATGACAATCCACTTAACTATTTTTTTAGCCTCGGGTAAACATTAAAAGTCTAATAGACAAAATATAATCTACACAATTCAAACAGTCAAACGTTCTCAAACTTCTAGTTGCGACAACAACCCATTTTTGAACCTAATCTTTCAATGTACTTCTAAAAGTTTTCATGTAAGTTGCTCTCTCTGTTCTTAAGAATCATAGAATACTTTGGGTTGGAAAGGACTTAAAAGATCATTTAGCTCCAAATCCCCTGCCATGGGCAGTGACATCTTGCATTAGACCAGGTTGCTCAAAGCCCCATCCAATCTGTCCTTAAACACTTCCAGGGATGGGGCATCCACACCACCTCTGGGCAACCTGTTCCTGTGCCTTGGCCCCCTCACAGTAAAGAATTTCTCCTAATGTCCAAACTAAATCAGTTTAAAGTCAGTGCCCTTTGCCCAGTCACTATTCTTCATAATCATTACTTTGTCAGTAAGATGTCTTCCCTGGTGAGCTTTTCCAAAATTCTCCATTACGTCTTGGAGTAGCAGCCTGGCATCCAGGATGGCCTTAAGCAGTGGTGGCTCTAACATATGTCAGCACACAGGTATGAGGTATGTACCCCATACCAGCCACTTTTCATTTTCCTTCTGCACTTTGACAGCAGGCACATGAGCTGGCTGCACTTACTACAAGAGGTAAAAAAGATGCAGAAAGATCCCTCTGCATCTTATGGAAAGTTCCAGAGTGGATCTTGATATTCAAAAGGCAAGAGGAGGCACTGATCTAAAGACAGTCTTATCTCCTTAAGTACCATAATCTTCCACTCACTCTCGTCTCTAAACAAACTTTCTATGTTTTACTTCTATTAACGTTTTCCTCCAAGTCATAAACTCTTCAATAAAATAAATAGATTAATAAATAGATTTCAGCAACTTTTTGCATTTCACACCATGGAAAGCATTTCTAGAAAATGTGCTAGAATTGTTTGCTCCTGCCTTTTTCAGATTATTTGTCAAGAAATTTTCAGCATTTCACACAGTGTTTTCTACCTACTGCTCCACTGAAAATGTACTTTAATCTGCTTTCCATTTATTAGAAACTTTTCTCTGAAAGTTGATGAAATTATCTGTTTAAAGTTGAACAAATGCAAAGAAGGAAAGAATAAGCTATGAGCTTAGCCATGAGCTATCCTTAGATGTCCAAATTCAGACATAGTATGCAAGTAATTTGACATCGAATAACCTGAGTTTTGGAGTCACTTTTAATATAAGCATCCAGATGTTTTCTGTATTATCTTTGAGGAGTGTAAATGTAAGTTTAGCAGTAAGGAGTTCCAGATTCTTCCACTTGATTTATTGTCAGACTTGAGGAAATCAGTTCTTTAAACTTCTTTTTTTTTTTTTTCATTGAAGGTTTAAAGTACTTATCTATCACAGCCCCTGCTGTGAGGCGAATGTTTTTGGTAATGCAGGAAAGGGTGACTTGCTATGCTCACATTTGGCACCTCACTGCTGCTGCTCTTCATCTGCCCCTGCTCATTGCAGAGCCTTCACGAACTCTTCCTTTTCCAGCTTCCTCCAGCCAATGGCAGCAAGCACTACACACTTCACGACAGAGTCCAGCAGACCAGGCACTATTCATGGTTGTTTCTAGTCCACTGTGATTGCATTCACCATCTCTGGGATGTTTATTATTTGTACTGTTTACTTCTGCTCCTTAATACATCATTTAATGATGAAGCTATGCCATGTTTACCTGTGCAAAATATTGCCTTCTTACACCTGAACAGACCTTTAATTTGTTGTTTTCATCCTAACGCATGCAAGCAGATTTATGAAAGCACTTCTTGTTTGGTCCTCATGAATTCTGTCCCAGCTGAACATTCTTTTTATGCTTTTTAATGTTTGGCTTAAGTCACATCATATTATGTTAAAAAATTTTGGCTCCATTTCATAACATTGAAGCAGAAAAGCTCATAATAAGTTGATTTACGATCTGTACAAAGATCTTATAGAATTTATGAGCCCTGGTCCTCATTACAGTGTGCATATATATGAGAATATATGCATGGATATGCATATGTGTAAGTGTGTGTGTACACATATGTTGTACGTATGCATATATGACGTTACTGCAAGGTGTCAAGCGTTCAGGTTCTGAAAGTTTCCAGCCATGGAAGATCATTAGCTGAAATACAATGATGGAAAATGTATCACTAGCACAATCAGTAGAAGATCACGTCACAGTAAGTGCCTCTCACTTCTGCTAATATAGAGATGTTTCTTAGTAAAGCTTGTGTGCAGGATTACCTTTCTGAAAAAAAGCAGCAGAGAGAAAGTGGGGAGAGGAGAAGAAAGTAAAAGGAAAACTGCACAGTATTTAATCCAAGCAAGTTTCTATGCATCTCTACTGATTCTAACTTAAAGATTTCACTAATCTTTTTAGAGGATAAAAAAGTTGGCACATTTTTGTCGGGGTGAAATAAACACTGTTATTTTAAGCAAAGAATGTATACATGTTTTTAAAACCTCTTGGCATGTTGAAGAGTGAGACACCAGGGAAATAGAAGTGTCTGTTTTTCGTAAAATTCCTCTGGTTTCTACAAAGATCCTCTCTGACCACAAAGGTTTACAAGGGAAAAGAAAGCATAATGAAGTCTCTCATACCTGCTTATGTCTCACAGACATGAACTTTTTGTCAATATATCCTGATTATAAGTATAAGGTACACGTCTTTCTTTTTGTGTCTAGCAACAGGATTTACTTCACAAAAAAAACCCCAGAAACTTGGCTAAAAACAAGTAGGAATAGTTAGTACTCAGATGTTTTACTTTTCACCTTATGCAGTGACCAATTTGATTAGTCGAGTGCCTTAATGCTGCTTAATGTTTTTCTGAAATTTATGCTTCACTGTGGTAACGAAATGTTGAAAAACTGGATGATAACTTTGGTTTTTACATTGCTTTTCTGATGTACATTTCTTTGTGCCTTTTACTTAAGCTGTTATAATCTTTATCCTTGCCTTTCCATACCTTTTACATCTTCAATTTTACCACTCTCCAAAACCTTTTAGCAGGTTACTGACTCTATGCTCAGTTTTACGTGTGAGAATGCAAAAAAGTTCAAGATGTTTCAGTACCTGCTCATTTCTTAGAACAAGCAGAGAATGGTCAGCTGACTGTCCCAAAATACATTTTAAATTATGTGAATGAGGCAAACCTGATACACTCCAGCAGTTACCACAAATATACCGTAGTGACAGCTTTGGGCTCCAAATCTTTTTTATACTGTAATGCTCAGAACAAAATATAGAAAGATAAAACATTCTTGGGTTAATCAAAACACCTTGAGGGTCTAGGATTTTGAGCCCAAATTTTAGAATAAACTGTTCATTTAGAAGTGCCATTTTGATTTGGACTTAATCAGCATCTAGTTTTTTATCAAATGTTTTCCCTTTCTGAATTAGGCCTTTCCATATGTTTATTTTTAGCAGGCATAAGTCTATAAGCCCTGGAACTGTAGGTAATTATAGCACCAAACTTGTTAGCAGATCTTCTGCATTTGATGCAACTCTTAAGAAGTATTGGCAATCGGAAATATAGAACCTGATACTTTCCTTATCAAAGCCAGAGCTGAATTTACAAGCCTGGCTAATTAGGGGTTCACTCATCCTCTAAGAAAGTTGTATGTGGCCATTGAAGTGGGAAACCGTGAGTGTGCAAATTTAATCTGCCATCTTTCATATAGATGCACACACAACCTATTTATGTGCCTGTTAGAGTGCAACCAGCCATGGCTAATGGCTGAGTCCATGTCCACTAGGTAACTTAAAAACATGTAAACCCAGAAAAAAAATTTTTAAAATAGTGTTATATTTAAAATATTGTTTATTCCATTGCTCTGGCTCTTCACACCCCTTTGATAGATAATGAGTGGGGTTTTTTTCTTAAATCTTTGTGCATATTTGTGTCAAGGAACTATGACCCGGCCTGATAATGAGGACAACTGTACAAACTGATCTAAAACACCAGTAAAATTGGGTCTGTCAGAGATAGGTCTGCTGGGTATTAAATTTGAATGAGACTATACTCTGGAAACATAAATGTTCTAATAACAGCCTTGGCACAGCCACACACTCCCATCTTAATTTAACTTGTCAGGCTCATCATGAAATGAATTCTGTGCATTTTATGTCAAGATAGTGTATAGCATATAGAAAGCAAGACCAATTCCACACGAGAAGCTAACAAAAAAATGGAGTAAAGCACCAGCTCAGTCACATCATCACTTGGATTGAACTGCAGCCTACACATTTTGAGACCCACTGCTTGAGAGGACAGGCAATAAAAAAATCCAACTTATGATGACAGGAAAAGACAGGTAGGATTCTGCTTAAACAATTGCATTCACTCAGGGTTAATGCTCAAGCAACAAAAAGGGAGAATGAAATACTATTACAGTGTGGGTGTTCTTCAAAATTCTGTGTGACTTCTGTGAGCTATGTCTTTAGGCTCCACAGAGATTACGTTAGTGGGTATATGCCACTAGGTTTTGTTCACTACTCATTTTCTGAAAGTAAAGCCATAATACTAACCTCTAGGAGCTTTTTAACCACAAAAAGCAGGATTTATGTGCCATAACATTGGTATGTGTTTAATAGACATGGTATTGTGACATCTACAATGTCATTATAGTCCAAGGAGAAAAAAAGGCACATCTAGTACATCTAGTATGTCATTTCATCTTGAGATATGTGTGCCCAAAACACGTTTCCCTACCAGCCTACTCTTTAAGATCTTCATTCCTTCAATGTCTCTGAGAAGAATAGAAGTGCATTCAGCAGTAGAGCAGAAATACGCTGGAGGCAATGTTCACAAAGGTATTTAGGCAACTGCTCTTAATTAGGTACCTAATTTCTTGTGAAATTTGCAGACAGACTGTGTTTGCCTAAGGTTAAGCTGTAAACCATAATCTCCTTGTAATACCTGGCTTCGGCAGTTTGCATGTGGTCACACAGGAAATTTTTGACAGAGCAGGGAAGCGACTTTTGCAAGTTTATATCAACACTAAAGCCACCAGGTCATCTGTCCTCTACATTATCTCTCAGCTTTGTCTAGCTAGTGCTCCTTCCTTAATGTGTATTTGGCTAGTTTCTGTGTCTCCATGTCCCAGTGGACCCACTGCTTATGAGAAAATGCCTTATAGATTATCTTTAACAAAATCACTCTAAACCGCAAACAAGTTATTTGAAAAGCAGCACGGATATCCCCAAAGAGGATTAGCAGAGTCTCCTTCCAGCAGGCTGACAAGTTCTCCTTTTTTTTCCTAGTCTTTTCTTCCCTGGCACCATAATCCTCCTTGCTGAATTCAGACAGTCTCTAAGTATCAACACTCATCAACATGATGGGATGTCAACTCCACAGCTAAAAACCCTGGGACAAGAGCCATTCAGGTAAATTTCAAAGTGGGCAAAATTCACAAACTAGGGGGGAAAAAAAAGTTCAGTTGTTCAGCTTTCACAGAGATGCAGCTGACAAATACATTGTTTGTTCCCAAACCCCACACTCGTATACTATTGTACTATTGTCAGCCCGCTATCTGCTCTGAGGAAAGAGTAGGGAATTAAGGACTAACCATAGCCCTCAGCTCTCACCCTGTTCCAAGACTGATACAAATGGTCCATCAGGTGGGACAGCTCTGGTTTAGAAGCTGAATAGATGTAATAGTTCAACAAACAAATACGTCTGTCTTCTGATGGGAGCTGGTTAGCTCCAAGATAATGGTGTGATGCTGGCATAGCTTCACTCATGCTGAAACAGCCTGTTTGTGTATGATTTGGCATGACAGATAAAACTTTCCTTCATTTACCCATACCCACCAGTAACACCTTACATCTTCCCATGGGCTAGTCTTCCCTTTGTGGGAGTCCAACCGCCTGATGTCCTGCAGAGCTGAAGAGATATGAGGGTTCAGGTCTGACAGATCTGTTCCATTTCCCAAAAATTCAGGGGAAGAGAAGGCTCAGTCATTCTTCCTGGTGCTCACACTGGGATTCATGAAGCCCATGAGAGAGTCAAAGGATCTATTAAACTGTCTCACACTCCTCTATGTGGACAAGTGAAGCTTTAGTTTCTCAGGAAGAAATAATTACCAAGATCCACAGACTCTGTGTCAACCACTCTGTGTACAGAGTTCAGGCATGTCTACACAGAAAAGGTGAGAAAACTTTGAACCCATTTGAAGCAGAAGCACTTATTTGGAGTCTGTTGGTTTGGTGAGTATTTGTTCATACATTTCCTGTCCTAGATATTCAGAGAATGAGACTGCCTGTATTTCTAAACTATGCCAAACAGCTGATTAACCTTTAAACCTGGATGGATGCCTTCTCCATTCTACAAGAATAACTCCTTGAAATTAGTTTTAATGACATTATAAAATCATGGAGTGGTTTATAATTAACTGCTAATAGGTAGCTACATGATTTGGAAAGGTTTAATAGATTTAATTAAATTACTTAAACATTTACCTTGCTCTAAACATGTGTTATGAAATTAGCATGATATTTGGTTTTATGATTAATTAAAAAAAACCTTTTATGAAAATAAATAGCCTTTTGGTTGAAAGTTATGTATACATTACTAAGTGTAAAAGGTGAATGCTTGCACATCTTTTTCCTTAGGAAATGAATGTGGTTTCCGCAGTAGATATTTATAATGAATGGAAAAGTTCCTGCCTGGAAAGAATTTTACAGAAACTGTTATTGACAGAGTTAATCCCTCAGATTTTTATCTTCATTTGACCTGCAGCTTGTGTGTTAAAGATGAAGGGATGAGGCATGGCTGTTTATTTTCCTGCCTTCTGGCAGGTTGCTGCTTTACTATGTGCAAATGAATAATTTTTTAACAACAAGTGACAAATAGACTGTTCCAAATACTACAGGTTTGGGTTAAAATTGATTATGATGAATAAAATTGATGACTTTCATTTACATTTCATCTGTCCGTGGGAGAAGCAGCTGTGGTGCCACCTGGAACTAGAGAGATGAAAAAATTAGGCGCCCCACTAGAAGAAAACTTCATGGCACAAAGCACAAGTAACATGAGGGATGGGTGAGTTTGGAAGTATCATTGGATGTTCTTTTGTGAAGAACTATATGTCTACAAAAGTAAGGCAAGAAATCCCCAGTGAGAGTGGGAGAAAAAGGTATCAGACACTGATGTGCTGATATCATGGTCCTGAGAAAACTTGCTGGGATTTGCTTCCTGATCTTGTGAGGTTAGCAAAACACCAATTCCCTGTTATTGGAATCCTGCTGTGTCCATAACAGAAACAATATCATCAAAGTTATGAAATGCATTCAGTACTTTCTCCTCCAAAGTAGCTGAGTCAACACCATGATGCTGTGAGCCAGGAATTCAGGCAGAGCTCAAGAAGGGTCTTTAAGTAGCCATCAACATGGCCAACATGGCCAACAGGGCCAACAGGGCTAACATGACCTCTAGCTCAAGAAGTCTCCAGCTGCTGGTTGCCTGAACATATTCACCTTATCCTTTAGCCCCTGTTCCTTAACCCATGTAAGCATCTATTAATAGCCAACTTTAAAAATAAGAAAATGGGGAAGATGAACTTCAAGGTTTTTTTCTGGAAGTTCCTCAGTTTTATCCACTTTCTCAGTTTATTAAAAAGAAAGACAAAATAGCATCACAAGAAACTCAGCAGTATATTGAAGGAGGCACAGCTTGAAGCTGTGGTTAATGACTTAATTTCATATCACATGATGAAGTATTCAACATTTTTTTGAACAATACAAAGGATTACAAAGGTAACAGGGACACACAGACTTTGTTTTCTGAGAGGGAAGTCAAATACTGATTGGAGTTAAGCTGGAGTTTGGCCTGTTAAGCAATAAACAAGGTCTTCATTATTGCTTCTTTACTTTCATTTTTTTAAATTACTTTGAATCACAGGAAACAGCAAAATGAATTGTGAAATATGCACACACAAAACTCCTCCCCATGTTTAAGTTTCTGCATTGCCAAGTTCTACAATGAGTGTCTCAAGGCATTGCTACATTTTAACCGTGCTATATTGCACTAATGCATTTGATTTGTCTTCTTTTTTTTTATGCACCACCATAGCTCCTAAAAAGAGGGTCAAATTATACCAGGTGCCTTTATACAGATGCGCAATAAAACCAGATTCCCCATTCCTAAATCTGGGGAGATATTGCTTGGATATGTACCAGATCTTCACTGACCTGAAAAATAACTGGATTCAGAGACTGGACTGTGACAGAGTAGGACTTTTGATGAATTGATTGGAAAAAGATGAGGTAAAAGCAAAGCTAAAAAAATGACTGAATATTCAGAATTAATCATGTTTCACTGCATTTGTCTTTAGGTAGAACTGTGGAGTGTGTGTGGTCTTGGCAAGCTTCGAGGGGTTTACCAAAGGGTTACTGTTAGAGTGAGCATATGATGGAGAGATTTTAAAATCCTGCATGTCAAGTGAAGAGAAAGAAGTCTTTTAAATAAATCATAAAATAAAATATTTTATATGGTTGAACTAAGATGTCTATCTGCAAGCTGCTTTGGAACTCTATGATTTTATATTAACAACGTAAATGTATTTTGTACTGCAGTGCTAAATATAAACCAGGCATCACACAAGCTGTTATGCAAGCACCCCCATTCAGCTTTGCCAGCAAATGTCAGCACTGACCCCACAACACCCCATTCCTAGGGCCTCTCTTACACAGAGAATGCAAATTGTACTGAACTGTGGGAGCACTTATACTGTAGAGAAGAGGCTAAAATGAGACTCACCAAACTTATTTTCACTTGAGATCAAAGGCAGAATGTGAGTTCCAGTCTCCAGACATCAAAGACCAGCACAGAGCCCACTGTGCCACTTCGACCTGAAATTATGTCCTTATTATGTACAGTGGGAAGTTTAAAGCTTTTATCTCAAAGTGCAGTGAAAGAAATTCAGCTAGCTAAAAAAAAATAATAATAATAGTAGTAGTTCTAGTAGTAATCATCATCACCATCATATGGACTTGATCAGTAAGAACACTGCTAATTAAAAGAAATTCTTTTTTTCTTCCAAGATTTCCTGTTACATAGACTAGGAAAATGATTGAGTAGAAAGACTTTATTCACAGACAAGGAAATCAATATAATTGTCTTTCTAATATAATTTGATCACACTCTGACTAAAGTGTCTCATGGTTTTACTAAGTTTCACATAGAGAGACTTCAGAGCTGACTTCTAGTTAAACTTATTTTACTAAATTGAAGATTATAGGCCACTACTGTTCTGTTTCCACACCTTCTGAAATCCTCAGAAAGGGTCTGATGATTTCAGGAAAGTGGGGAAGCAGAAGATCCTTCCATTGTTGTGGTTAAAGTTTTCTCTTATTCAACATCCACATTTTCCTGCAAGTGGGGGCATTGATGGCAATGTAAAGACTTCACCAGGTCCACCAAGGTAGGCAGGTAAGACCTGCAGAGTGCTGTTCTCCAGACAAGAGATGATTTAGACAGGTGGTTTCTTAAGCTGCAGGAATGACGATAACATGCATGGAGCCAAATGATGCACATGCACAATTCAGGCACTTGCCCAAATTTGTACGCAATTTTGACAATACACAGCAAAGTGTTGATGTTACTTTGTTATGTGGCAGTAAGAGAAGAGTGCAGAATGTACATTTTTATCTAGCCCAATGGCATTTATCCTTTTTTAACATTTTATTTGGGACACCATGTGAAAAATTTTCAGTAGAGATATGTCGACTCAACTAGAGAATCATTCTAGTGTGAATTTGTTCACAGCAAACCCCTCAGAAGTAATGAGGCCATATAACCCCTAGGACCTGAAAAAAATAAAAAACAAACTAAGCAATGCACTGATCTAATAAATTTTTCAGTTCCAAACTTATCCCATGAAATATAACCAAAGATCCTGGAGTTATCATAAAGAGTCAGTCATGCATGCAGAATAGATATGCCACATTGGACTATTTCCTGCTGATGCACTCCTACACCATGAATATGAGTTCTTGGTGAAGGACTGTCTGAAATTTTTGGTGAATACTGTGGAGAGGAGAGCACCACTGATGCTCCAGTAGGTAGTAAATGTAGGCTGTAATCTGTATGTGGACTGTGACTAGTTTAAGCTACAAAATGTATATCTAGACTAGACAACAGGCATACAAGAGTTGTGGATTCCTAAACATCTGTACCAAGGATCTGGATCAAGCAAATTGCATCTTCTTTCCAATAATCAACCTGAGTTCTCTGCTGCAGAAACAAGGGTGTCTGGGGCAGACAAGGTGTACAGCACACACCTGGGTCCAACAAGCTTGGTAAATGAAAGTGTTGCAATATTCTGAGATTTAGGTTCAGTGATATATGATTGCCTCTCTCATCTGCAAGAGCTTTTCACTTGTTAACTGTACAAGAAACATCAGGAGGAATAAAACTTTATCAACCCATAGTCCAGAGCCAGTACACAAACTGAAATCCTTAGCTCTGGAAAAGCTACAAAAGAGAAGGCATAGTAAGCACAAATAAATGTACTTAAAAACTTTCTTTTGATCACCATAATGCATGCTACAACACGCCAGCTTCTCTTCTGACATGGTAAACTGATGGTACAAGGGATTGCTTCATGGTTCACTTCCACCCTTGTTGCCTTGTGATCAGCTGGCTGGTTGGTATGGATTTCTCTACACTGACCACTCACCCCTCTCTCTGCAGCCAGATTTGACCCAAGGCCACAAATCAATGCTGTTAGCTCAGCTTCTATTGAAAAGTGGATGCACAGTGCACTGTGATAACCCATTGTAGTTAATAAAAGATATAGGACAAAACAAGCATAAAAACTGAATTGAGTCGATAGAAGTCCATCTTCCCAAGCTGTGAGCAAGGCACATTTTCAAGTAGCAAGCAATGAGTTTGTGATCACATTATGCCCACTAACACTGGATCTGGGCCCTTATTAGTATTTAAATACTAATAAAAACACGGTTTGAGCATTTTAGTGTATGAATGTGTAAATATAGAAGGAAACAGTATCTTTAATATATCCTAAACTACTAGAATTTCAGAAAGAAGTTATTCAACCCCAGTTTTTGGCATTAGTCTGTTTCTATTATTGTATTTTATTAAATTTTTATATTGTAATATTCCTAGAAAACTAAATATTTATAAGAAGGTGCCAGTGAATTAAGACTACATACAGATTTTCATTAAAATTTTTTGTGTTTTTCCTGTACTATAAAAATAAATAAGCTTTTCTTCAACTGGCCAAAACGTGGTCATTCTGAATAAGAGTAGAGTCTCTCTTTAACAGTACCCTTTGTGTCTCTGACATAAGGCTACAGTCATTGCTTTTTGAAAATTTCCACTCTTAAATTCCCGTACTGAGAATGTACTGAAAATACTTTTTTTCCTTCAAAACACAGCTTAAAGAATATTGAGACAATTTCAAAATGGATTTTTAATAACCACAGGGTTACAAATACTAAGCCTGAAGATAGAAGTTTTACAGGTAAGGGCAAGCAGAACTGTGCAGCTTGAGAAGCCCTAGGCTCCAGCTTGGATCGCAGACTAGCTAAGCACTGTCACCATCAGACATGGTTCCCAGGGCTACAGCTAGAGTAGCCCTCATGGACATTCGAGGCAAGATAGATGTATCAACTGTTTCCTGGGGAAAAGGACAGCCTGTCAGAGACCTATTAACACTGGGGTTTGGGTTAGAAGTAAGGAGCAGAAACTGATTTTGCAGTTTTTCGATAGCACGGTGCTTTTTACGTCAGAGTGGATGGCAGTTGAAGGCAGTGACCACTAAGACATATAGCTCAGAAATCAAGCACAAAAACGGTTTACATGTATAGAAACAAGACCTGCATCTGCAGCTGACAGCAGGCAAGGCAGGCTGAAGCTAGATAAGTTGTGCTAAAGTCAGCTGGACTTTACACCAGCTAGTAATTTCCCATAAGAAAACTGGTCACAGTAATACACACTATAGACAAGAGTGCCAGAGCCTCAGCTAGAATAAATAAAGTGGCATAACAACAGATTAGTTGTGGTCAGACCAGCTTTGGTTTACAGCAGTTCAAAATCCATGATGCTTTGTAGCTCTATGCCAAAAAGCTCTGGAATAGCCCAGTTTAAATACAGTTTTAAAGTGGGTGGAAAAATTCTTGGTGGTCATAATGACTGTACCTTCAACAAATGAAAGCAAAAAGTTATTTTAATCTCTCATGTTAATCCCTCACTAAGTTTTACTTTCTTTCTAAGTGATATTGTTTTAACAGTTGTGCCAATGGAAGCCTTGCCAATATTTTCACAAAATGTTGATATGTTTTGCCAATATTATATTAAGAAGGACATCTAAGAAATGCAAACATTTAGTAGACTTTTATGAAAAGTGATGTCTGTCCAGTATCTCATACCACTGGATAAAAAAACAAGCCAAGAACTAGAACTCTGGAGTACATTCAGATTTCTTATGACAAAGAGACTCACTTTTTGTCCTGTGAAATAATGAATATAAATTATCATTTGCTCTCAGTCACCCAAATCCGCTCGCATAATCTCTTCATTATGTCCTTATCATGAAGCCATAGCAGTCTACAAGACAGAACTAAAGAGACGTGAACATAGAGAGAAGAAGTAATGGAAGAAAAAAAGTGATGATACTGAATTCTATGAGACTTGCCAGGTCAGTAAACATATCTAGTGAGTTCATCACTTTTTCCTTCCCTTTACTGTCTTGTTTGTTGCATGACTGTGTACTTATTTAGAACTGGTATGTTCTTAAATGTTTTTCCAGAGAAACAGAGGCAGTTACACATAAACAGTTACGACATTCTCAGAAATATGCCAAGAGAGGCAATGTAAGTCAGCAAGGAACTAAAATGTAGGGCAATTCTGATGCAGAATGAACCCCAGAATTTCAGTTTCTCCATGAACAAAAAAGGGGGTTGGTCTGCAAGCCAAGCTGAATGGCAGTGCTTGGGAGATACAGATCCCTTGAAACTGCAAAGTCTCAGCCTCTAAAGGCAAAGGAATGGAACAGCTTAATCCAGCGTTTGCCCATGTTCTACCAACTCCTTGCTCAGAACAGATTACCTGGGTATAATGGTGTGATTTTTATGGAGAAGCTACTTCTGATCAAAATTGATCGTGCTTTGGAAAAAAAGGGAAAAAAACAGGGTTAAAATGTGAAGTTTGAGTACCTCCTCCAAGACTTTTATGATCATTAGCCACCACAAATTATTCTAAGTGGGTAGTTAGGTTCTAACATTTAGAGCAATTTGCATAAAAAACCTGCTGAAAAAAATGTAACAATCAGTTGATGAGGGGAGACACTGGCAGAAAAGACATGAGTTCAGAACCTCAGCATTACTGAAGGAATAGTAAGGGTTGCAAAACATTCCCTGCAATGGAAGACAGGCAGTTTGTCTTTTGTTGTCCAGAGAAAGGGAAGCTCTACAATATGAAGGCATGGAATGTATTAGGGAAAAAGTTCTGCACATCAATACCGCCTTAAATGGACACAAATTGAATGTTTCAAAGCTGTGAGTGTTAAAGCTCAAGATTTGTTCTCACATGGATGAAAACAAAAGATTCTTCACAGAAATGGAACCTGAAGCTCTAGAAAGAAGGTTGAGGTTAACACAATCCCCATCTTACAGGCATCAGGCCCAGGAAAGACAGTGATGATATCATGCAAATATAAGAAAACTGAAGGGGAATGGTTAAGAATTGTTTCGGGCATTCTGAGCTTGCTCTGGTGCTGAGTAGTACTGAGAATGTTGGAAAAGAATTTGAATTTAACTTTGAGTGAAGGACTAAATCTGTGAGTCATTGGCATCATCTCATAGCTGGAGTTGTGTTTACAAAGAAGATCCACAGGAGGGGAAAACAGAAGGAGGATTAAGGGATGAGTCCTGTGAGAAGCTTGGGAGGAAGGCATGCAAGGTCCCAAGGGAAACAATAGCAGCAAATGTTGATTGCACATGTCGTAACATGTTTGAAAATTCAAAGTTTTCTTTAAAGAAATGCAATGAAACACAGCTGACTATAAATAAGCTATAATATAGTGGTAAGAAGATGATTTCCAAGAGCTAAAGGACAGCTCTTAAATAAATTTGCTGCAGTATTTGGATCAGGCTATGAGCAACAAGGCAACCACTGCTGTCAAGCACTCATGATATTTAATATTACATAGATTCTTTCCTCTTGGGTTCTTGTTTCATGTCTTCTGGTGTCTCAATATCTCTAAATTATGTTCTTCTTCCACTAAATTTAATCTAGCATAGTAATGTGACACTTTAAAGTAAGTTTAGACAAATGTTGTACAAGGCCCTTAAACCGAGTATGCTATTTCAAGAACTTTACATTAGAAAGAAATACAGAATTTTTACTCAGGTCTGTAGAGATAAACAGAGTACTATAAACCATGGTCTGTAAATATTTACTAAAATCTACAATAGCTTTATAAATTACATTGGTTTATTCTTTTTTAACTCTAGAATATTTCAGTAAGGTTTTTTGCTTTCCATGGTGGCATTTCCCCATTCCTTTTATGCAGTTCTTCCACCTATTTGAAAAAATTTATTCTGCAAACGACAGACTATGCTGAGCATGGTCATGACTTTTATGGAGACCAGATAGACAGTTGATGTAGAATGAAATTTCAGTTTGCTCTGAAAAATATAATAAATTTGGCACATTCACAATCAATACTGAATACTGTAGTTATTTGTCATGTATTTAATATACCATTAATTGGTAACGACCTTTAAATCACCGTATTCCCAGCAACTCAAGCTGTAGGAACAGCTGGGATAGTCATTCTCAGGCTGCCCTCTGCTGTTTAAGGTTAAAAAGACAAGGCGTGCTTTACAGAGCTGCAAAAAGCAGTTTGGTGGGGGGAGGTAGATCTGTGACTATAGCAGGAAAAAAATTGAACTTGCACAGAAGATTTGTATCTTTATATAATACATTGATTTTAAAAGGAATAGACACCCTCTGAAGAGTTCATGAAGGAGAAAATGTAGAAAGTTAAGAAATGTGACTTTATTTCTGTGATTGCCAAATTTTTACTTTTCCTGGAGCATCATCTGCTATAGGAACAAATCCTGCCATTGTAACACAATTTCCCATCAAAGACAATGCCACAAATCTAATTCTTAGAAGTTTGAATACTCAGCTGAAATTCCTGGCTTGAAGGATTTTACCTGAGAATGTGACAAGAAATACTGATTTCTCTTATTTTACATGTACTTTATAGGTGTATTATAACTTGGTAACAATTATAATAGGTAACAATTATATTATAATTATAACAATATATTATAATGTATTATAATAGGTAACAATTTGTAGAATCCAGGGGCTGCGCTACCTGAATAATTGAACTAAAGTAAACCCAGGTGCTTCTTGAGCCTCAGCAAAGTTCAGTGATTTATTCCGAGAGATTTTATACTTGCCCAAAGAATCAACTGACCTTTAACATTGCAACCAAGGGGAAATCAAATTTATTTGGTCCAGAATGAAGAAAAAAGGCTGGATGTGCTCTGTTTAACTGGAACAGAAGGGTAAGGAGATCCACTGGTTGGAAGTGGCTGTCAGACCTGGGATAGACCCATTTGCTGGCCCAGCACAGTGACTGTGGACATTCAGAACATGCGACAGTGTCTTCCTTCTGGGCAGAAGAAGGTCACAAATGAAGGAGGTTTTGTATTCAGTAATGCTCACAGGAGAATGCAACGCTGGTTTTTTCGAGTGCTTTACCTGGACATGCTGATTTTCTGATTATATTGTTTGTTTCTTTACTCAGTGAAAATATAAACCTGTCAAAGGTTGTTTTTTATTTAGCAAGAAAGTGACAAGAGAAGGTTTAGTATTCATTGGCAATGGAGCACTAGTGGGAAAAAACTTTGGATGATTTTGGGTGATTCAGGTCTGCTGGATGAAACAACTAAAGGAAATGTTTTTTTAAAAGAGTTTAATTATACTTGGGCTGCTATGAAAAAATCAAATTATTGCCAAATGGCACCTCTACAAAAAACAGAGGGGCAGGAGGAGGCTTGAATGTCTCTCTTGTGCATTTTCTTCATCAGACTCATTTAGGATTCTTACACAGCTCTTTTTCTTGTATTTGTTCTGCATGCCCTTTGGATACCTTTATTACTTCAAATTATAGCTACATCTTGTGACCTTAACTTGAGCTTAGCATAGTTTTTGTCTAAGATTGTGTATGTTTAAGGTCACTACCAATTAACTTCAATATAACACTGAATTCACATCATAAATTCAAGAGAATGTATTATGTAGGAAGCTCTCATTGCCTCTAAAAAAACATTCTGAACTGACCCAGATGTGCAAGAACAATACTCACTGACTACAAGGAACAGGTTCTGGGGTCCTTTGATCTTAGCCTCCCCCCTTCTTTTCTAAACATCTTCAAAAGGCTGCGTTTCTGAAATGAGAAGTTCACCCATCCTTATTTGCTGACAGATTGAGCAGGAAGGGCACATGGAATCTCTTCTTTTTTTATTGTGTGATTTATTTAAAAAGCAAAATCAAAAGGTCTGACATATGTAACACTGGGATCCAGGACTCTTCAACACACGGCTCAGTTCTGTATCATGGCAAACTCAGAGGTGTAAATAGCTACAGCTATAAACAACAATTATTTGAGTCACAGTGCAAAAGTGAATGTTTTTTTCATTTACACATTAGTAGTCTAATAAAATTCCAATGTGGTTAAATCTTGTCTCTTAATTGTCCCTGTCACTTACAAAAACATGAAATACAGACAGATCTTGGAATATAAAGAAGTTCTTGTTCATTGAAGTGGCAGTATCTCCAGGTTTCATTCAGGCGATTGGAAAATCTGAGGGAAGAAGTGTAAGTACTTGGCTTCTTTAGCATTATTCATTGACTGATTCAGTCTCCTGAGCAACATTGCAAATGTTCCTTAAGTCTATCAAGAAAATTAGAAAAGAATTACTTTAGACAATTTCTGCAAAACTGACAGAGTAGAAGTCAGTAGGAAGACTAAAATATGATGTAAGGCCTGACCCTTCACAACCACATTGTGTACTTCTTTATAACAGTTCAAAGTGGGTATGAATCCTTTAAAGTGCAATTATTTCTGCCACACCAGCATTCTTGAAATGTTAGAGTCATTATTTCAACAGATGTTCCATATTTTCAATCATTTTACAAATGAGAAGGCAGCCTCTTTTTCATCTTCCAAGATGAGGACAGAGGCAACCAGCTTCTAAGCGTGCCTTAGAGATATTAAAACCCAGACTAAAGCCGTTTAACAATGTTACTCTTCTGACTCTCAGGAAATAAAACAGACATTATGATAATGGTAGCTCTCAATACAAGTTCGTGGAAAATTATGCTTCATAGAAGAGAAAATCCATTGATTTATGAAGTTTCAAAATATTGGGACTTCTGAAATGGAACCTTCACACCTAACCGCAGGCTAAAGTTCATGTCCTTACCAACTGTCCAAGAGTTATGAGACCACATCTGGAGTACCATGTCTGGTGGGAGGCTCCTCAGCACAAGAAAGACATTAACACTCAAGAGCAAGTCCAGTGAGGGCACCAAGCCAATGGGCCAGAGAACAGGGCCCATGAGCAGAGGCTGAGAAACTGGGCCTGCTCAGCCTTAAGAGAAGGTTAAGGGAAGACCTTATTGCTGTCTACAAGATCCTGAGTAGAGGACAGGACTACTATGAAGACAAACTCTTGCAAATGCACAGAGGAAGTGAGTCAAGAGGCACAAGTTAGGAACATAAAAAGATCTGCTTAGATATTAGAAAACTTGTTTTTCTATTAAATATTGGAAAAGGTAATCCAGAGAGGTCGTAGAATCTCCATCTTGGAGATCTTCTGAATACAGCCCTGAGCAATCTGGTCTAAATAGAACTGCTTTGAGCAAGGAATCAGACTGGATGACCTCTGGAGATCCCTAACACCATAAATTGTGTGATTCAGTGTTCTTCACCCACTATTGTTGTCATTGTGTCAGAACCTGGGTATAGTTCTGTGGAATTGAATCGTACCTGGTTGGAAAAGTATATTGAGTTCAAGAATCCCACATTCTGGCAAGAGCTCCAGCTGCTTTAGTGTTTTTACATACAAGCCAGGAAACACAATCTCTACTGCTCTACAATTAATAAAGGATTAATTTGTTCTGATGTACAGTCTCAGGAGACACCTTTGCTTTATGGTAACTAAATGGGCAAAATACCTGTCCTTATAAAAGTCTGTGCAAGTTCTAAAAATCAGTGGTTGATTCCTTGACTATCCTTTAGAACTTCTAAATTCTCCAGTGCCTTACATGAGGATCTATGTTGGTTTTGGATTTAATTTACCATTCTTGGAATTGTCCTGCGCAGAGCCTGGATTTGGACTCAATGACCCTTTTGTGTGTCTTCCAACTCGGGATATTCCATGAATAAATTTACCTTCTTTGTTTTATTATGGACAGAACATACACATTGTTTATTTACTAGAAATTCTCCTGGCACTTTTTTTCATGCAAAAGAGCACTCTCTCAGACAACATCTGAGGACAGTTTGAGAATAGCATAGGGTACAGGAAAAAGAACATTTAGCTATTTGAATATAAATTGTGCCATGACACGTTCCCTAATGTCCTTTTTGAATTGACTCTTAGACTCTTAGTTGCTTCCATGGATATAGTCATCACACAAACTATTGAGTACCCGATTGAGTACCTTTGGAGCTCTACCTATACTTTATTCATGCCTGTCCTTAGGACCTAGAAGAAACTAGTCAAACACTCCAAGAATACTACATGCCATGTAGACTAGTTATACCATATGAATATTAGGAAGATCCCAGCACAGTGCCCACTGCAGACAACAGAAAGATTCATACTGACATTGCCAGACACACTGAATTATTTTTTTAAAAAATTGGAAGGTACAAACTATCTAAACATAAATGGAAGTCAAGAAATAGAATGCAGGAATACAGAAAAGAGTGATTATACTGAAACCATGCAGCTAGCTAGGGAGGTTGTCGAAGGCATAGGAGTAGGAATTCCTGAACAAAACTTTAATTAAGAGCCAAAGAATGTGTATTTATTTCACTCATGATGACAAGCTCAAGGGGTCTACACAAAAATAAGATGAGTGCCGAAAGATGAACTGACACAGGCTGTGCATTTCATCTCAGGAGTGTGGATGCTGTTCTTCTAGGAAGAGAGAATCATTCAGAGCACAAAGTTATTACAGACAGAACAATCACTGCTGTAATGAAATGATGTACAACTGGTCATAGGCATACAAAAGCTGTTTCTTTCAAGAGGATAATTAAAGGCTTTTTCTGGTTTAGAGCTGATAATAGAATTGTCTATATTGAGAAACAGCTGAGAATCCCCAAGCACATTATTTCTGTGTATTTTATCAGTTCCTTCCCTCTGAAAGAGGGGAATGCTACAAATAGATACAAGTAGTTCCCATTGCACAAGTTTATTTTCAACATGACCTAACACTCAACATCGTCCTCTTCACTGTATATAGCTGGTGACAATCTTTCTGTATTTACAAACTCTATTAGTTAAGTTCACTAGGGGACTGAAGTGTTTGAATTGGGCGCATAGGAAATTCCAGGAATTCAAGATAAAAGTAAGCGCTATTATACACTAAATGTTCGTTTATAAACTGCTGGATGGCCTCAGCATTCCATCTGGCTCTCCAAACCAGGGCCTGTATGGGACATTTGGACACAGAGACTAGAAAAATTAATGTTTTGATGGGAATAGGAAAGAGTTCTACTTGTCAACAAGAATTTTGGCTTTAATTTTGCAGATAAAAATGTAACTGTGTCTGGAAATGTTCTAAGGATTTAAACATACTTAAGAAGTTATAAGGAATTATAATTATTAAAGAACACTCAAAGCTAAAACTACCAGGGAGTACATGGCATTAATGAAGATTTAGTTTTTACAGGCAAATTGAACTGGTTTATTGAAATGGGATGTTAAAAGACAACTTTAGCACTATCATTTCTATTGTCAGAATAATTCCTTTTGCTTTAAATTCAGATTATTCTTAAACTCTAAATTAAACTCATTTCTCATCGAGGTAGGCTTTAGTTTTAAAAATTTAAGAAATTTCCAAATTTACACTAGTTCTGGTTTTATGCAATATTTCCACAAAGCATGACTTCTTTTACGGTTTCCACTCAGCTCTGTTTCCCAGCAACATCTATTTACAAACACTTACTGAAGATTTTGATATTGAAACTACAGATACACAGGGTAAAAAGGCAATCTAAAAAGGAATATTCAACCAGTATCTTTCTTCTGGCATATTTGAATACTGCACTACAAAAAAAAGGTATCTTGTCATCTTGAAGAACATTCTAGTCCTTCACTGATGAGACTGGGGATGGATCAAGGGTGAAAGACTTCCAATATTCTGTTCACCAATTCTATGAAGTCTTACAGTATGTCAGATATTTAATGTTACTTTTCATTTAATATTTTCCATCTCATTCACATACTATGGAGGAGTATGAGAAAGGCTTCAGATAGATACAGAGAAAAAATAAAAAAGACAATACTGCAGAGCTACTCATCTCAATGCAATTTTTCTACCTACCCATCTTACGAACTATCTGAGAACTTGCCTAGATTTCATGTCTAACCACTAAACTTAAACCCAGAGAGGGACTGTCACAATCTCAACCTATGCTGAACACTGTACACAGGAGCCTATGCATTAAAGACCTTTTGTACATAGGATATAAATCCAAGCCTAAGTTTAGAGTTTTATTTATGATTTTCTTTTTTTTTCCCTTTGTAATAAAATAAAGCCCATTTAGCTGAAAGAGTCATAACAGCATCCCACGTCAGGGAAGTGTACTCCTGTAATTAGCAGGGAAATCTGGTGCTTAAGGGTAAATGTCAAGATAAAGAAGTTCATGTGAAGGGAATCTCTCTTTCTTTGCTACTAACTGAACAGAGTTGCCCATTCTGTTGAGAGACAATAAAGTTATTTTGGAATTTTATATTAATGTAATAAGAAATACATGGAAAACAAGCATCAGAAATGCTTTATTTCCTGATCAGGAAAAGTTTTGAGACTAAGGGAAGAAAACACATATTAAATTGACCTAGGAAAATGTCATCTCAAAAATATTCAGTAAGCACATAGGTATTGAGACACAAATAATGAAATCAGTAAAAATTATAGACTTTAATCTCATGTGCTCTACTACCTTAACAACAAAAACCCCAACCCTTCTCTTTTTTTTAACAAATGAAAGCTGGGGCTCTGAAATCATCCCATGCTGAGCAAAAGGAAGCTGAAAATTTTTAAAATATAACAAAATTTTTTAAAAATTACAAAGATAGAAACAAAATCTAGGCAATATACACTCATTAACTACTTGAGCAGCTATTTGCAAAGCATGTTTAAATCTTTGGAGGAACTACTGGAAAAAAAATGCAAAGTATTACAATTAGAAGATGTTAAAACAAATGTTCCCCAACAATTTGTCACAAAAATTCAAAATATTTTACGAAGTTCATTTATTTTTTCAACAGTCTTTGAAGTACAGAACAACATTTTTTAAGAGCTGTGATTTATAGGCATACTGTTTTATTTGGATTGTTTTGTAAATCATGTGGGGCTTTTTTCTGTTCTTGTAATGTGACAGCTTAACTCCTCTCTTATGTCAGAACAAAATGAAAAAAATCCATAAACAAAGGAAACTCTCTTTGGACTTGTAAATCACAAAGAATATGTTGGCATGATACACATCAGAAAAAAACTGTAGGCT
The DNA here is from genome assembly GCF_000691975.1 of Corvus brachyrhynchos. NCBI lineage: Eukaryota > Metazoa > Chordata > Aves > Passeriformes > Corvidae > Corvus > Corvus brachyrhynchos. The sequence continues at coordinate 804,733 of NW_008236029.1, forward strand.
ATCTCACACTTGCTTTCTGTTCCAAAGCCTGGTGACTGGAATTAGATTACTTCATTGAAGTAAGGATCTTACACCTAGTTTACACAAAACTTACATGAAACATTGCAATGTGATTATGCTGGACATATCTAATGGAACCTGATATGTGTACAATATATTCTAAATTCATCCCAGCCTGGTTCTGTGTTGGTCACGGGTACTTCCTGGGCAACTAACCAACTTTTCAGTGGTTTATTAAATTTGGGGAGCCAGTCCTCCTGATATGTCTGAGTTCAGAAGCAGTAGGAGAAGTTTTCTGAACCAACCACTGGTATCTTGCTGCACCATGCACTCTGGACATGCTTATAGTTCCTGAAAAAAATTCCTTACTCTTCATCATTTCACCTGCTGGTGAACACCAACATGGAATATCCATTAGCACTAGAACTAGATGAGTTTTTACTTCATAGATTTCCTGATGCCAACAGGAAAAGTTATTTGTCTCATACAGGAACTAAATGGAAAATGCTTCCAAAAAGTCATTTATTGTTAATTTTTTAATAAATGCTTTGCTTTTCCTTTTTGCCTTTCCAAAATGACTTTAACTGTTGAAAAACTCCACGATTTTTTTCAAAATACTGAGTCTTCAAATTAAACTTTTATATCAATTTACAGTTTAATTTAGTGTGTCTCAAAATTGTCATATATAGTCCCCAAACATGACATAAACATGACATTTATTCACAGAGCTCTAGCTAACAAGGAGTTAAACAGATGCAATGAATTATATATATCAATTACAGTAATTACCAGTATTACTAAAACCTGTGGTAAATCTAGTGACTTTTCCATCCCCAGTTCCCTTGATTTGTAAAAGAGAAAATATTTATTTTCATCAGTAACATAAAAAAGTTTAGTCATATCCTGACAGAATTACTTGAGAGTTTTCTTATCCTTTTGTGAGTCCTCTTTACAATACTTTCTCTAAAGTGTCTGAAGAGCATACTGACTCTTGTATTGAACAAGTCCTTGTAAGAGTGGGGCGGCAAGTTAGGCTGAAAAATTGCCAAAGTATTTTGCATTTACAATCACTTTGTCTGCATAAGTCCTGGGTCCTGAAAAGTGATGGTAAATCAAAATCTTGGTCTGCTATTCTGCAAACAGAAGAAAGAGAACAATGCTTTTAATGATCTACTGGTAAGTCAGTTGAGGTCACCATATTAATTAACAAAATAGTTAACCCTTGTGAGTAGCTAATTCAATGACCAGGAATACAGAAAAGCCTGAAAATCTATTTTTGCAGGAATCTTCACTCAGCTGTACAAACCTAATTTATTTAGGCAGGCACCTACAAAACTGTTAATTATTCAAAAGTTGGAATGTTGTGAGAGGGGGAAAAAGCCTCCATCTGCATTTCATGCTCATGCACTGTTATGAATTCAGAATACACTAATCTGGAAAACATGTCTAAAAACCCAAAGGAGTGGCTACATTCATGTGTGTTTGCCTCTCTGTGAAATTTCACTGACATTATGGAGGAACATAAGAAGACCCAGAATGTGCTAAGATGCTATATTGTTCAGCATCCAGTGTAAGTTTTAAGGGTGCACTGATACAGGCATAAAAAGGGTTGATTTTACTCTTTCAAGTACCTACTACAAAGTACCTACACTGGGGATCCCAAGACAACTGCTGACAGATTATACCCTGAGAAACTGAGATGCTGAAACAATGAAACGGTTTCAGTGATTTTATGAGTAATCATAAAACTGTTGCTGTGTTTTGTTTCTTTAATTCTACATTTTTTTTTTACTATTATTTCATAAAGGATATTTAAAGAATATAAATGGATGAAAAGCACCACTAATAGAGATCTTCCCCTGTGTCAATGTAAAATGTATTCTAAGTTGTATTCTTTTTCTTTTGGGGGCTAGTTACCTTCTAAAATACACTTTTCTAAAAATTCTGTAAGTATTTTAAATTAATATTTGCATGCTCCAGTTTATTCTGTACATCTGGGATCTCTTTAATCAGTCATTTTTTTATGAGGCCATGTGGAGAAATGATAGTCTTGTTCACACAACATTGCATTAAAAAGAATGTATATGGTTGCTTCATGAAAGGAATTAAAAGAGTCTAGGGATGCTGGAGTTGACTGCATGGTCTGGTTACTTGAGGTTTAACAATTCTTGCTATTCACAGCTGTCAGTGTTGCATGTAAGTGTTATATTCCCCATTGTTTCCCAACTCTTTGTACTTCTTGTAAGACTAATACTGGTTAAAGGATTTTGTAAGACATACAGCTGGTGATCAACTATCTGCAATTCAATAAGTTTTAAAAGGTACTGGATATTCTAATCCCTTTAATTCTTCATTTGCATAACAATTTGGTTTTATATTTTCCCTAGGAAGTTGAAAACTGTAACGTAAGAAAAGGAGAAGGTTTCATTTCCTCATTAAAAATTGCCATTCAATAGCAAATTTCAATAGTAAAAATTTCACTTCAGTAGTAAATCTGAGCCTGGAACAACAAGTATTAGCTGCTGCTTAGGGAGTGAGCAAACTGCCCAAACAACTCCAACAACTGTAGTGTTAAAACATGGTCCAATCTGGAAGAATTTTTGCTGTTTCCTAACCCTGAACATCAGCATCACCACTCTATTTCCAGAGATTCAACACAAAAGGGGAAGATAGGGGAACCGGCATGAGAAGGAGAGACCAGAGCATAACAGAAACGTCAGCATTTTTTCTCACTGTATCAATTTGAGGACAAAAGGGAAACAACGGAAATTTCAGCCAGCTTTCACCAGCAGACCTCCTCCTCCAAATTGTTACATCTCATCCTGGGATGGATGGATGGATGGATAGATTTTTTTTTTCCAACAGAAACCTATAATATAAATATCAAAATCTAGCTAAGCTCTAACTCTATGGCAAGTTGAGAAGTGACAACAGCTTTATTTAATTTCCTCTGTTGTCTGGTATGAAATTCTGATAATGAGTTTGAATTGTAGGATAACAAGTTTTGGAACTAGGGACTCCTTTCTAGTGTTCCATATTATACTCGAGAAGAACAATGGTTTTTCTTTTAAAAAAATACATTTTTACTCATGTAACGGGGAAGATAATTGCATTTTCACATCAGATTCATGTTTTGAATGCTATAACTGCCAATGTTTGCAGAGTCTGAACCATGAGACTTTTCCCATTTGGGTAGTAAGTCACTCACAGAACTCAGCAAAGAAACCCTTTGTAGCAAAAAAATAGCATCTTTTTATATTTTCTCCTAAAACTAACAAGAGGAAGTAGGAGGCAAATTTGTGTAACTGCTCCTTTAACTACTCTGCCGACAGTCAAATGCTTTCCATTTAACATGTGATATTTCCAGCTGTTTCCACTGTTAAACAAATTACTTAAGAAAAAAAGATTTCCTATGAGTAACATCTCATTAAAATGAGATGTCCTTGAAAAGTTCTGCTGGTTTTTACAAATGAGCCAAAAAAAAAAAAAAAAAAGAAAGAATAAGCAAATTACCAGAGTTGAAGACAATCCCAAATCAAAAGAGCCAGACCCCAGCAGACCAGCAAGAGATTTGAGTTCTGAAAGTCATCACACCAACAAGGAGTCACAAATATCCTCACATGGAGCAGCCAGAGTAACTGTTGGAAATGGATCTTACATCACTCGTGCAGGAGCTATATTAAATCCACAACATTTGCACTGAGGCTGGAACATTAGAAGTGTCCCTTTATTCTTTTTTTCATTTGGTGTCCACTCTCACATCACCAATTCTCCAGTTCTATTATAGGTACAATATTGTTTATGTAAGGATTAGTTTTTCTAACAAGCATTTTCTGATGTATATTCACAGAACAGTCTGAATTGGAAGGGACCCACAAAAATCATCAAATCCAACTCTTAAATGAGTGGCTCATGCAGGGAACAAACCCACAGCCTTGGTGTTATTAGCACCATGCTCTAAAAAACTGAGCCAATCTCAGGATGTAAGCAGAGCAGCACTTAATACCATGAAGGGCTATTGAAGAGCATATTTTGTGTTCTTTTCATTTACTCCCATAAACACAAAAATTAGAGTCAGCTGCCAGTTTAGTTGAAATTAAAAGGATGCATATCACTACTATGTTACATATGAAACCAGATTATTTTTTAAGAAAGAAAGAAGCAGCAAGTTATTCCTTGAAGAGTTTGTCTATGATTTATTGCAAATGCACAAACCAAAAGCATTTAATGCAGCCGCAGCTAAGATGCAGTATATATTGTTTCATTTCTCATACAGCTAATTCTGGCAGGTACCAATTATCCACCCCAAACCTACACATGTCTTTAATTATGTCTGTGTCCCTAAAGCTGATATCTTTGCCAGTTATAAAATTCAAACTAAAACATTTTAGATATATTTCATTATTATTATTAGGCATAACACAGTTTCCCTTACCTTGTATTTAAAATACAATTCTACTATTCTTACTAATTATTTTGAGATTTTCTTTCTTATCTTGTTTTTTCTCTTAAGAAAAGCCCAGCTTTGTAATGTTTTGTGAGACCAGATGCACTTTTAACATGAAAACAATAAAATGCAGCTGGTTGAAGTCAATGAAGACAAAATTAAATAAAACAAGTGCAGATTGATCCAGCTGCCTTTGGCTGGGATGCTGCTGGGATGCATGTAGCTGCCTCACTGAGAGAATATTTGCCAGTATAATCTGGTAATAGCAGAGCACACACCAGCACTAGCTGTATTCTAGCAATGAGGTAATTTTTTCAAAGCACTTCTCTTCAAGCTGTCAGCAAGACTATGCCTGCAGCAGTGCCTTCCTTCCCTGGCTTTGTGAAGGCTCTCTAGCCATCTGTGCTCTAGAGTTTTCTCATGTTCCTGTTGCAATGACCTTAAATAATCCTACTCTCACCACACGACTTGTCTTTCTCCTGGTGCCTTCCAGCAGCATGTTCTTTTGTCCCTAGCAGGGGTTTGTCCGAGCGGCAGTAGGACAGCACGCCTGCCGTGGGAGAGCTCTGCCGGAGGAGTGCAGCAGGGCTGCTCCTTGCAGCAGGAAAAGGCGTCCCTGCCCCGCGGTACCTGCCCGGGGTGCGCAGCGGCTGCTCCCGAGACATCGGTCTGTAGTGCTCCCTGGAGGTGCGTTCCGGGAAGTTTCATAGAACTGTCTGTGCAAGGGAGGGTGAAACGCAATCCCCAGTGATCTACAAACCTGACAATGATTTTATGTCCAGTTTGCAAGAGAGAGTTGGCTCACTTCCCTAACTGTTCCCATACCATAATTCTGGTGAGTAACAGGAGCTTCGACCAGTTTGCAAGAGAGAGTTGGCTCACTTCCCAAACTGTTAGGATCATACCATAATTCTGGTGAGTAACAGGAGCTTCGGATTTTTGGTTCCTTTCTCTGATGACCTGGGACAAAAGTTTAGCCTTTAGTACACAGAGTCCGCAGGACAGTTACTTTCTCTCCATCTCCAGCAGTTACAGTCAGATTGTATTTCCCATGGCTATCCCAAGAAGTTTGTATTCCCAACAGCGTCACAGGAAAAAAATACACTGATTCCTGCAACGCACGTCTTCCTGCAGGCTCAGTGCTCTGAGACTCTCACCTGTAAGTAACTGATGGAAAGCTATTACTTCAGACTTATCCCCATCCAACTTATCCCCATCTGCCCAGCCACACTTCTAGCTGAGCTAGGAAGCATTTCTCTTATCAATCTATAGGAAATATAAAAAAAGGGTGAAGAAATGGTCACAGCTGTACGTTCTAATGGAGAGATGGGTTAAGGGCTCTTTTCTGACAGTCCAGTTCCTTGAGATGATGCTAGCCAGTGTATCTACAGATTTTTGCTTGACATGAGATATGGAGCAAAATATGCAGAAAACAAACCTTCGATCTTTCAGAATACTTCCTCTTGTGCTGAAAAGAGGGATAACAAATGTCCTTTGATTTTACATCTTGGTGCTAACCATTGGCCAATTGTTTCTCTCTGGAACCATTACAATCCATGAACTGTATAGCTGTAAGGATTTCCAAATTTGAACAATATCCTCTCACAAGGTCGTATCTAAGCTTGTCTCTGAAGTAGACAGCGTATTTTGAATATTTGATTTATCCTGGCTTGAGTCATAACATTTAAGTTTGTCCTCCTTCTCTTGATGCCTGCCAAGGCTTTTCTCTTGCTTAGAACCAGGTTTTCTGTTTCTTCTCTCATTGTTACTGGCCTCCTGCTTCCCATCCCTTTTGCTCTTTCACACCTCCGTGGCAAATTTCTATAGCTCTGGAAAACCTCTTGAGTTTCTGTGACTCTCTTAACAATTTCCTTGGCCAGCTGCTCTGAGACTCCTGATCTCCCTGGGTTCTGGCTTTTGATTATTTCTGGCATGGGATGGGAGGAATGATATCCTCTCCTCAGTTTTTCCTAACATTTTTGAAAGGGAAAATATAAAAGAAGCGTCCTCAAACAAAGCTTTTTTCATTGTCTGAAGCTAGACTTTTTTTTCCCTTGTTGACTTTCACATGTCCTTGACATTGAAAAATTGAGAGGAAAGAAAGGGATTTTTTTTTTAACTTTCCTCTGACTCTTTTCTGTTTCCTCAAGTACACTTTATACATATTTATCCAAGCAAGCAGAAAACAAACCTGGTCCTGTTACATACTGGTGTATACTTATGGCATAATTATTGTTAACTAACCAGAGCAGCCAATGTCCCTGCTCTGGTCTAAGCTCAGAAGACAAGTTTTTCTGACATATATGGCATGTGTCACCTGTGCACTCACCCTGTGTTACCAGAATGAACAAACTTAAAGTTGTGACAGAAGTCAAGAGGGCAGAAAATGAGGAAAAAGTATCAGCTTCAGTTTTCTGTAGACAGTTCTCTGTGTCAGGCTGCCAAACATACACTCAGAACTTTAAGGAGAAAGGCAATCCTTTTTGATTTACATCTATGTTTATGTTTTGGCTTTTGAAATGGAATTGAGATTTAAGGAAATGGGACATAAAATTATATAAAAGGTTTTTCCATCCATCATTTACCATGGATGTAATTTTTTTCTTAATTAAAGAAGTATAGAAGTCTCATTACATAGTACTAAGGTAGTTGAATTGTAGATGAATCTAAGGTCTTAAAACAGACAAATCTGACCAAAAATAAAGAAGGAAATATTAATATTTTGATACCATATATGTATGCAGTAACCAGCATGAGATACATCTACCCTTTGTTCCAAGTATTTTTGTTTCCATAGGAGAAGGATCTAGAGAGCAGTAATGCAATATAGTGTGATCACAACCCTCGACTTCAGGAGAGCAGATTTTGGCCTCTTCAGGGATCTGCTTGGAGAAATATGGTGTGATAGTGTCCTGGACAGAAGAGCAGCCCAGGAAAGCTGGTTGATTTTTGAGGATCACCTCTTCCAAGCTCAAGGATGAATCATCCTTATGTGCAGAAAATCAAGCAAAGGCAGTTTTCAGGAGTCCTGAATGGATGAACAAGAACATCCTGACAAAACTCAAGCATAAAAGGAAATCATAGGAGAAGTGGAAGCAATAACAGGTGAAACAGGAGGAATATAAAAATGGTCTGAGCATGCAGAGATGGGCAAGACAAACACTTCTAGAGTAAATCTGGTGAGCTATGTAAAGAGCAGGGAGAAAGGCTCCTACCAATTTTTTGGTGATATGATTAGGAGAAATGTAGACCCACTTCTGAATGGAATAGGGGTCCTGGTGACAAAGGGCATGGGATCAAGGTGCCTAATGCCTTATTTGCCTTGAACTACACTACTAAGCCCAACCTTCAGGAATCCAGGCCCCTGAGGCATATGGGAAAGTTTGGAGCAAGGAAAACTTACCCATGGAGGAGGACCAGGTTAGGCAACATTCGATCAAATGTCATATGCAAGTCCATGGGACATGATGGGATGCACCAACAGATGAAATTACATGAGGTTCCTGAGGACCAGAAAAAAGTACATGTCACTCCTCTCTTAAAGAACAGTGAGAAGTATATCTGGGGACTTACAGCTTATTCAAACTTACCTCAATTACTGAGAAGGTGATGGAGCAAATAATCCCCAAAACTGCTGCCAAACATATTAAGGACATAAAGGGAAGAAGTTAACAGAGGTTTATGAAGTGAAAATCGTGCTTGACCAACCTGACACCTTTCCACAATGAGTGGTTCTATGTGCAAGAGGACAGCAATGAATGCTGTTTGTCTTGACTTAAGCTAGGGTAGTAAACTTGTTGAACATGAGCCAGTAACATGCCTTTGCAGCAAAGGATGTCAACAGCATCATGACCTACCTCAGGAAAAGAATCAACAACAGATTGAGAGAGGTGATTGTGCCCCTCTACCCAGCACTCATGAGGCACCTTCTGATCACTGGCCTTCCCTGCAGTGGAACAAATGAACATACAGGTGTGAGTCCAGTATTTATGAATATTTATGAATATAAATACCTGATTTTGGGGGTTGTCCTGTGTAGGCCAGGAGCTGGACTTGATATCCTTTTGGGTCCTTTCCAGCTCAGGATATTCTATGATTCTTTGACTGAGGGACTGAAGCATCTGTCGTACAAGGAGAGGCTGAGAGAGCTTGTGCTGTTCAGCCTGAAGAAGAGACAACTCAGAAGGATCTTGTAAATATAAGTAAATATCCTATGAGAGGGAATAAAGCTGACATAGCCAGAATCTTGAGTGGTGTGCAGTGAAAGGACAAGAGCCAGTGGGAACAAACAGAAATAAAGAAATTCCATGCAGACTTAGAAAAAGGGTAGGTTTCTTTTATTGTAAAGGTGCTTGACTACTTTTAAGAACCTGTTCCAATAGAAACATTGTGGATTCTTGATGTTTGGGAATAATTAAAACCTGGCTGGACACAGTCTTGAGTGCTCTGGTCTAGATGACCATGCTTTGAGCAGGTGGTTGTATTAGAGGATCTCCAGAGATCCCTTCCAACCTCAACTATTCCTTGGTTCTGTGATTCTAAGTCTACATCCCTGCTTTTGTAAATGAAAATTTTAAATCTTTCTGTCCATTTTAATCTTGTAAATGTAAAAGACTTCTAATAGTCTCACAAAATCAAAAATGCATAGCCAGCTGATGGTAACACATGAGAAAAAAAGGTAGAACCATAAAGTAAATGTTGTCACCAGCACTTCTAACTGGGATATTATGCTTCTCTTCTCTAAATACATATCTTGCAAATCTGATATCCTGGAAGCAGTATAAGCAATATTTGTTTGGGAACACATTGTGGAAACGTGTGTTAAAGCCTCATAGGTGAACTGAAAGCAGTTAAAGAAAGGAAACTCTGCTATATTTAATTTATATTAGATTTTTGCAAACATACTGGGTTTAGCTGTAAGGCTTTCTTTCTCACAGTGTAGAGGCAGCAAAAAATATTAGGTGGAAAAAAAATCCAATTTAGAACTGATTCAAGATCTCCTTAAATCTAATCTTAGCTGAAATCAAAAAAACGCATATTAAGTATCATATTCCTTAACAGTATACCAGTTTATCTTGCAAAGGATATTCAGCTCAGTTCAGTCAGAATAGAATAGAATATGATAGAATAGAATAGATTAGAATAGAATAGAATGTTTCAGCTGGAAGAGACCTACAACAATCTTCAAGTCTAACAGTCTATATTTTTTGAAAAATAATTAAATCTATGTATTTTTCTAAAAACTTTTTCAATTAAAAGAATACATATTCTCCAAAAAAAACCAGGTATTATAATGTAGGAGGATATATGCTCCCATTCAGACATAGAAACCAAAAAATGTTTCAATAGAGAAATATTGCTCAATGAAGATTTCCTAGATTTTTTTGCAGGGATATAAAAAAAAAAATCACACAGAGTATGAAAAATAACCTCATATGAAATATAAAATCCTTTCAGGGTTACAGTATTCCTTTATAAAGCACCACACGTAGATGTGACTCTAAGCGTAGATGAGGCACTTAAGGACATTTTTTTGTGGTGGGCTTAGTAGAGTTAGGTAAATGGCTGGACTCAAAGATCTCAAAGGTATTTTCCAGCTTAAATAGTTTTATGATTTATGTTTTCTTATAGCTGTGTATTGTCAGCTATTTATCATCAACTTTGTAGAAGTATTTGCACACACATTTTTACATTTTTCAGCTAAGAAAGGAATTTAGAAACAAGGCTTAGCATCTAAAATACTAAGTTTTGATTAACTTAGGTGTGGTGAAGTGATATCCTTGTCAATGTGGATTGTGAGGAACCTGCAGCAGATGTTTCGTCACTTTGATATTTCTGTTGGGCTGCTAAGTTTGGAAAGCAAGAGTTTGGAAATCAGGGAGCCAGAGTTTCTGCAAGATAATTATTTTTATTCTGATGACTAGTATTTCACATTTCATAAAAAATTATTTACCTGCATATGTTGCCTTAAACTGCTGTAAAGGCCCTTTTTCCCCATCCTGCAGAAGCACAAAACTGCAGCACAGTTTTCTTCTGTGCCTGATAAGATGGAGAGATGTGAAAAGTTTAAAAGCCACAACCTTTTTGCATCACCCACATAAAGCAAATGCAAGGATCCTAAGGGGTGGAAAGGACTCCATAAACCTGTGCTACTCTTGGGAGATGTGCACAGTGGGATAGCCCAGCATCCTGCGGGAATGCTCCTGCAGTGGGGGTGGAAGGACCGGGAGCAGCAGCGGGAGCAAGTGCAGGAGGAGCAACTGCAGAACCAGGAGCAGGAACAGAACCAGGAGCAGGAGCAATTGCAGAACCAGGAGCAGGAGCAACTGCAGAACCAGGAGCAGGAGAAGCAGCAGCAGCAGGAGCAGCAGCAGGAGGAGGAGCAGGTGCAGAAGAAGGTGCACCAGGAGCAGGTGCAGGAGAAGCAGCAGAACCAGGAGCAGGAGGCAGGTGCAGAACCAGGAGCAGGAGCAGGAGAAGCAGCAGAACCAGGAGCAGGAGAAGCAGGAGCAGCAGGAGGAGCAGGAGCAGGTGCAGGTGCAGAACCAGGAGCAGCAGGAGGAGCAGGAGGAGCAGGAGCAGGTGCAGAACCTGAAGCAGCAGGAGGAGCAGGAGGAGCAGGAGGAGCAGGAGCAGGAGGAGCAGCTGGAGCAGGAGGA
>NW_008236029.1:815907-819705 GCF_000691975.1 Corvus brachyrhynchos
AAGCAGGAGAACCAGGAGCAGGAGCAGGTGCAGAACCAGGAGCAGGAGCAGGAGAAGCAGCAGAACCAGGAGCAGGAGCAGCAGCAGGAGCAGCAGGAGGAGCAGGTGCAGAACCAGGAGCAGGAGCAGGAGAAGCAGCAGAACCAGGAGCAGGAGAAGCAGGAGCAGCAGGAGGAGCAGGAGCAGGTGCAGGTGCAGAACCAGGAGCAGCAGGAGGAGCAGGAGGAGCAGGAGCAGGTGCAGAACCAGGAGGAGGAGGAGGAGGAGGCGGACGCGGAGAGAAGGAGGAGCAGGAGCAGGTGCAGAACCAGGAGCAGGTGCAGCAGCAGGAGGAGCAGGAGGAGCAGGAGGAGCAGGAGCAGGTGCAGAACCTGAAGCAGCAGGAGGAGCAGGAGGAGCAGGAGGAGCAGGAGCAGGTGCAGAACCTGAAGCAGCAGGAGGAGCAGGAGGAGCAGGAGGAGCAGGAGCAGGTGCAGAACCTGAAGCAGCAGGAGGAGCAGGAGGAGCAGGAGGAGCAGGAGCAGGTGCAGAACCAGGAGCAGCAGGCACAGGGCTCTCCCGCGGCCGCGGGGCGGCACTCGCGCTCCGCCGCCGGGCGCTCCCGAGATTTGCCTCTCTGTTCTTCCCACCCTGTAGGGCCATTTCCCATCAGAAACTAATCCTCTCTTCAAATCTGCATGTTTCTTAGAACTATCCCCGGAAAACTAAAGGAAAACAAAAGAGCTGCGCAATATCGATGCAGTAACTCTTATGCTTGGCTCTGGCCGAGATGGAAGTGCCAAGAGAACAGCCTCCCACAGTAACTCAGAATTTCTAATTCTGTATAAGAATATTAAAATAAACATACACGCACACACACTGATTTTGTTCAGAGATAAATCTGAAGGGTCAGTCTCCTTTTTATTAAAAATTCTCTTACTGTAATCCATAGGGGTGGGGATGGGGGGAAATTAGCACATTATTATGCATTTCAGTCTCTTGGAAAAAATTCCTTAGACAAGGTTTCCTGGATTTTTTTACATTTTATATTTATATATGTATGTATTATGTATGTATGTATGTATTTACATATTCTATTCATGCAAAAACCCCAAATCTGGTAAGATTTCTTTGAGAATTTTTCTGGATTTAATGGATCTGACTCTTCCAACTTTGTCAGAGTGGTTTTGTAAACAAGACTGTTTTTTTACTAAAAGCTATGACAGCAAAATCACTCGTATTTATTTAAGCTGCCGACAATTTTTCTTCAATCAAATAATACTTGATTTGCCAGGTAATGTGTAATATGAGGGAAGTAGAAATTATGCTTTATTTTGTGCATAAACTGAATCTGAATTCACAAAAATACGGAAGTCCAAACCTTTGGCATGTGTAACTGCTGTCTTTACCATATTTTTATAAAGCGATGAACAACGAAAAAAAGTGTTCTTTCCTCATTATTACTTGCACAGGAAGGGCTTTTTCTGATCTGAATTTAGGCAGAATGAAGTACTTCAAATTCTTTATTAATAGATAGATTTTCATTTAAAATATCAAACAATCTTGCTGCCTCCAGAGGATGCCTTTTACCCACAAATTTTCATTTGATTACTCTCAGAGGAAGCAGTGGTCAGCTTTTATCTACTGCCTTATTTTCAAAAAGTGTTTATTTTGATCATGTTCCATTGAGAAGATCTTTTGAAGATTTGTGTGATGTGGGTTCTTAGTGAAAATTAATCTGTTAAACTTCTAATGCAAAACTGTTCAGCTGTTAGCAAGAAGTCATACCTGAACATAGTAGCTGTTAGATAATAATGTTCTATTTTACCCCGCTGAACAGTGACAGGCTGTTTAGAGATTACAGATGGGATGAAGATGAAGATTCCTTTTGACTAAGCCTGAAAGACTAGCAGTAATCTTCCTCCAGAGTGCTGAGAGTCCTGATGTCTTCCTGTGGAAAATAACAGCAAAGCAGTGTAGTGGAGCTGGAGGGCAGCTGATCCAGAAAAGTGTATGATGATGTATTTAGAAAAGCAGATCTGGTAACTGAAAATTAACTGGACAGAACTATATCTAATAGTGGGGCATCTCAAGAGCAACTCAGAGCTGGCATTAGAGCCCAAAATCTTCAACCACAGATCCAAATCTTTAGGCAACCTTGATAATACTCCAGGATAAGAAAGGTTGGTAAACCGTGTCCCTCAGCAAGCACCCACAAGGGCATGAATCGCAGTGTGAAGAACACAGTTTATCATCATATCTTCATTAATGTGTAGATGACAACATTATTAAAATTTAATACATTTCTAATTAAGAGCCTTGTATGATAGATGAATGCAGCAGTATTTTTTAATAAGACTTGAGACTAAGGAATAAGAAATCCCAGGCAATCAAAAAACCTGTGAGGATTTTTATTACTACCTGAGCAAAAATGGCTGTAAGGAACATACTATATGGGAATCTGCTTGTTCAAATTGAAAAATAATAGTAAAATATTGATCTTTTCAAACAACTCTTTCAGAAATAGAATTCTATTGCAGTAATAAAAAACTGGCATATTACTCTTGAAACAAAAGAGTGACAATTAAACAAATGCTAAAAATTAAAATCACGAGAACAGAGGCATGGTCAGACAAAGCGGTATTCAGGAAATCCTAGGAGGTGATGTGCTCAAAATAGTCCCTATCTCCATCTCTTGAAGGCAGTAAGAAAGAACGTTGTGGAAAAGACTGTTATTAAAAAGGAATCATTTCCACACTTCTTGAAGGCAATGTTTGATATTTGTAACAGAAGGAGCTCCAGCACTTTGCTGCTGCTCTGTCTGCATCATGCCCCTCTACAGTAACATGCTCCACAGAAGTCCTTAAACAGTTCATGGCCTTCTGCAGGGATGGAGATGAAGCCTGTGTTTCCTTTTCAGTTTTCTTTGAGGACTTGTCAGGCCTTCTCTGGGTAAGAGCTCTCTTCTTCATATGGGCTGTAGTTCTGTAGTTTCTAAAGGAAATGATGATAACAAGCTGAAGAACATGCTGGGCATAGTTTTCACATTAACAAGGATGAAAATCAGCTCAGAGTTTTGGAATGTTGTTGCCCTCCTTCTCCTCTGGGGTGACCTTTTGTCACAAGTGTCTTATCCAGAAAGGTCTGGACAGACTAGAAAGAAATGAAGTGCTGCTATTCTCTTGGCAACACTTGTTACAGGCATGGAGGGCAAACAACAGTCAGTCAAGCCCTCTGAGTGCTGTGTTGGCTTCCAGTTTACATAACAAAGCAAAACCTCTTTCTTTATTTCAATTCATTTTTATGATACAGAGAAATCTGCATAAAGTTTAATGCAAATTTTATCATTCACATTGCAGAACTCTGTCCAACAAAACACTCCATACTTCCTAAAGCTTTATACAATTTGAGCCATCTCTGGCTTGATTTAAATATTTACCTCTTGAAGGTTCAGCTTTATTTAATATTACATTTATTAATGCATCTTTGAGCTAATACATCTTTCCTACTGTTTTAGTTAAAATCTTGGTATCTGCCACTATTATAAACATTTTTGTTGTGCAATGTCTGAATATTTCAACTTATTTTGAGCAGAGACCTTGAATTAAAGGACAGTAGGGGTAGGAGAATTTTATGAGCTGATAGCAAGTCAGGGAAAATGCAGGAGAGCAAGCACTATGCGCCATGACTGAGGATTTCATGCAGAAACCGAAGATTTTGAAAATGTTAAATTCTTCACATTTGACAGTTGCTTGAACATGTAGCATTAATCTTAAAGAAAGACCACAGCTTTACTAAATATTGCAGCAGACAGCTGAT
>NW_008236029.1:819740-871692 GCF_000691975.1 Corvus brachyrhynchos
GGACTTTCAGGATGGCTGAACTCCTCCTTCACAGCATGCACAGTAACAATGTCCAAACTGCAGTCTGCCCAAATGGGCCTGGTTGCTTTGGTAAGTCTTGTCCTTCCCAGATCTCCAGATCTCATGGATGAGAGAGTTAGAAATTCAGTTATGAGAAGCATACTGTCTGCGACACTTTAATGAGCACCCACATCCTCTTCACAGACATGGATGGATGTACTCCCATTTATTGTTGTCGGGGCAGACAGCAGTATTACCAGAGCTTTTGGCTTTTTCTCATGAAGGTATTTCTGCCATTGAACCTTTAACTTGTTTTTGCCTTGGGGACAAATTCCTTTCTAAGTTCATGACAAAAAAGTGCTATGTAGATATGGCAATCTCTGACAATTCTCCAGCTGGAGCTGAACATGTGTCTCTCCCTCAAAGGCTCAGGATCTCCAGAGGATCTCAAAAGAAGTAGCAGAAAGCAGGAAAATGACTGCACTGCTAGTTGTGTGGTGTTAATATTTCTTAACGTCAAGAAGAGAAATTCCTCTTTTATCACTACTTTTTTATCAGAATAATCTCACCTAGTCAAAGTAATCTACACATGTCTAGTGAGCAAGAAGAGCGCTAGAGAACAGTGCTTGGGACACAGACGCATGAATCTTTAGGCCGCTTTTTTTTTGCAAAATCTGACCCACAGATCTGAGGAAGAAAGCTGTTATAAATGAGGCTTGGACTTTTTTGGGTGGAATAAAAGTCTGCTCGTTTATTAAAAAAAAAAGCAGGAGTGGAGACTCGAGGTAAACCCAAGTCCCACTCAACAACCCAGAAAAACAAACTGTGTGACGCACAGGGTGCTCCCTCGGACTCAGGCTCCTCAGGAAGACCCCCAGGGGCTGAGCCCCGGAGCAGTTTTTATAGTCTCTCTTGATGTTGTGATTGGTGCAGCTCAGATCCTCCCTCTGATGGCTCGTTGCTAGGGTCCTCATTGGTGTTCAATTCTGTCAGTCTCTGGGGCGTCGAGTGATTGGTTTGCCCCTTAACCAATAATCCTTCAAAGTGTTTACATTATGATTATTGGGTTATCTTAAGAACATTATGGAACATTCTCCTCCTTTCTATAGACCCACTACTTTCCCCCATTGGTGTCTCCATCTGGTGGGCACATGGCAACATTACACCCGTACAATCGCAGTAACAATTAACTCATTAACTGCATACCCCCACTCCTCTAACAAGCAACTTTTAACTTCTTCTCAACCAAAAAAAACCCCAAAAAATTTTAACCATTTATTACAAAAGCCAAACGTGAAAATCTTCTCAATGGGAAAACTAGTTTACCTCATACATTTCCCTCTACTAACACACCTCTCTCTGACTGCTTTCCAACACAGACCAATAGATAGAGCTCCAGCTCTGCGCTGACAGGTTTCCTTGTAGAACACTGTGGACTCAACATTCACCCAAGGGACTGATGCTTGAGAAGAGGATTTACATTGCAATACCACACAGCTGTGACAAGTTACAGTAATTCCTACTTGTTGAGCCAGCAAACCTGCAGCATCAACTCATGTTCAAGCACCGTCTCGTGGACTGAGGGAGCCATGGTTTGTACTGGCTCTGCTAAGGCATGTGCCTCAAGGACAGCATGTTCAGCCAAGGCCCCTTAAAACACAGGCTTATAGTTAAATGGATTTGAATTGAGTCTTACCAAAGAGACAGAAGGCTGTCATCAGAGATCCTGTAACACGCGGGCATTTAAAAACTCCAATTTTTGTGAAATTAAGCATCTGTTTCTTTTCTAGGTTGCCATTACTATCTGCAAAAAACTATTACTAGCTACCAGTTGACACATATTTTGACATAGCAAAATGGAAAAACTAAATGAATTCCTTACTGAAAGTATTTTTATTATTTTCTTTTTTAATGCTGTTTTTGCATTTCTAATCAAAGACTGATTAAAAGATTGAAACTCACTGGTTTCTACAGCACTCTTGCCAAATGCATCATTTTAGACAATAAACTACCTGGAAATATTTGCACACAACCTCAGAGAAAATTTCAAGGAAGCAAAGAACCAAAATAAATGTTAAGCTGCCAACAAAACCAACACACTTAGTTTCCTTTTCTACCTCCTTATAGTTTTTTTCAGATTTTTGGTATTTTTCCGATTGGGAAAAAAAAAATTGTTGTCTTGTCTAAAGTCCTAATCTGTTCAGGACCTTTTTATTATTTCTCTAATCTGAATGTTGTCAGCAGTTCCCTCAACTTGGCACCATTTCTCATGTCAAGCATCTGAGGGTGTGGACACTTTCTAAATTAAAACTGGAGCTGAGCTCATTTATAGTACGACTAAAGCAGTCTGCCACTATTCTCTATAGCGTCACATGTTATTTCGACATGCCTTTTTTCTACTGCTACAAACTTTTTGATACATATTTCTGTTTCTTTGATCCTAAGTAAGAGACCATGAACATCAGGATCCATCCTGAAAGCTCTCCCAGGCCTTCAGCATTTCCCACAAGAACTCAACAAATTTGTAAAACAGTTTTGGGGAATATTGCAAAACAAATACATACAGAAAAAATAATTTTGCATGCAAAGTTGGGACCCCAACACTATAAACTCTACCAGTCGATTTCAACCTGCATGGTTGTGACCAAAGCAGTACAGATTTGGGGACTTTTTCTGGAGTGCCAATGAACACAAATCTCTGCTTACCAAGTCTGGTGTTGAGAGAAAGAACACACACGCACACAAAAAAAAAAAAAAAAAAATCCTTCACAAAAACCCCTACCCTACTTTGTTCCCAGTCTCTATTTTCCTTCCTTCTGCTCTGGATTATACTAAATCCATCAAGATCCATCCGGTGAGATGATGAGCCACAGTCCCTCAGGCATGTCACTGTCTCAGCATCGGCTGCCCACAGCTATTGTCCATCACAGCATCTGAGCTGCTCACAGGATCCAGTGTCCATACTCTGGCTGCCCACAGCTATTGTCCATCACAGGTACCTGCACCAGTCTGAGCTGCTCACAGGATCCAGTGTCCATACTCCCTTCAGCATGGAACTTCTCCTGCTCTAAGAGTGCATCTCTCATCCCCAGGAGTTGCAGCTGTCCTTCTAAAATATTCTTGAATGGCAACAACTGAGTTTTGATCAGGGATGGGTTTTACCACTGTTAACATTTCTTTCAGACTCAGCTGGAAGAAGCTGTGAACATCACAGTGTAGCTCATGGCCTTCTCACACAGGTCACTAAATCCCTCTGAGACCTAAAACCTGCAACTTATGCCCACTAACATGCCAACAAAAAACTCAGATTAAATTAGTATGTGCTGAAAAATAAAATGGTAACTTCTGACAAGATACTGTGAAAACAGCACTGAATTGTTACCAGCTCTGATATTTATGTCATAGTCTTATGCTTCACACTTCCAAATATTTCTCATTAAAAGAATCCTTTTAACTTGTTATTTATATAAACTAGACATTTAAGTTTGGGGGGTTTATTTAAAAGTATTTTTGCCAATTAACAGATATCAATCTTACTTCAATTCTGGTTAGCAATTTGCAATCATGTATCTTTGAAGCATTAACTGAAATAAAGAACTCAGGGTAGAAACAGTTATTTCTTCCTTTTTTTTTTTTTCAAAAAAACAGCACAAAAATGAAAAACCTGGCATTTTCTTTAAAAAGCTATGTAACAATTATGAAGCTCTCAGCCTCCTAAGCAGCAATTTGCATAATTGGCATTGAAATTACTTTGAATATGTAAGGCATTGAGTCCAAGCCAATGGCTTCCAATGCTGTTAAGACGTTCATGTTTGCACACATGCTTTCCATCTCGCCCATGATCCTGAGATCCAGGATTGGTTAAAATGTGGAAAAAATGTGGGGATTTTCAGAAAGTCAAGGGCTTATTAAGCTTATGCTAGTTTTTGAGTTGTTGTTGTCACCCACTAATGAAAAACTGCCCTTACAATTATTCTTTTTCATGAAGTCAAGAAAAAGGACTTATTCCCCAAGAAGGCAGCCGGTTTATCTACACATACCCATCGGGAAGAAGTAAAGGAGAGCTCATCTACAAGGCCAGCTTTTAAAAATAAAATGGTATCTTTTTGTTCCTATTTACAAAGAAAATACTGCCCAGATTCATCCAAGTGTCTAACCTTCAACTAGTACTCTAAATGTGTCATGTGATTCCCTGTATAGCACATAACTTCAAACAACTCTATAGATACAGCTGGGCATAGCCTGTGAGATCTCCTCCTTTCCTCTTAAGATCTGTGTCCTGTGCAACATATATTTTTTAGTTCAGCATACACCGTATCATCTCTTACTGCAGCTTTAAACAGTTGTTAAAGATGTAAGTAAAAAACACATTTTAGATGCGTGCTTTGCTCTGAGGGTCTAAAGTTGTGGTGTCTACACATGGAGAGACTTCACTGACTAACAGTGCTTGTGAGCCTGTGCTTCTGATTACATCTGATAACTTCCAAGACGTTTAAGGGTAGGATTCCTGCTACCTTAAGATCATACTGTTCTTCAGCTTGGGAAGAAAATTTTGGAATGTGTCTGATTTTGTATTTATCTGAATCTGACTGAGTACCAGTATGAATTTTCTCCAAAAAATGGGATACGGCCGAGTCTGTATTTTTACACATTTGTGTCTACTCAAACTCATGGTGATTCACAGAAGTCTCTATGTGCCTTCTGGGAGCTCACCAACAAGATGAACACAGTGGTGTCTGATAGCTTCACCCCAGCAAGATCTACCAAGTCAGCTGCAAGATCTAATAAAGCACCTGCACTTAGATGTCAGTCTCAGTTCCACTCTGAAGATTAATGCAACATAGCAGCCCATTACATGGTATGCATTTGTTTCTCAGGTGCTGTCATTTATAAACTGCTGAACACAGATGCATTTCCGTCTATTTCAATTGCAATGACGCGCATGGATCTAAACGAGCATAGCTGAGGACCAAAGGCTGGTGACAATTGCTGAGGAGCATGTTCTCAATGACGCGCATGGATCTAAACAAGCATAGCTGAGGACAAAGGCTGGTGACAATTGCTGAGGAGCATGTTCTGTGCCCGTAGCTCAGTGTGCAGCCAGTGCCAGCTGCAGGCTGAGCTCTGTGTGGTGACAGTCCCAGGAAAGAGGCCATGAACTACTGACTGTTTCCACAACAAATGTCATGAGGACTGGGACCTGGCCAGGGGACCGGACACTCAGTGACTCAGCAGGAGCCAATGACCCCCAGACTTTTGTGGACTTGGACTGCGAGGGTATAAAAGCCCAGGGTTTTCTTCAAGGTCCCTTTGTGGAGGCACCAGCTCAAGTTGTTATTTTGTTATTTAATTGTTGCACCACCATTAAATATTTGAAGGACCTCGATGCCTGAGGCTCTGCTCTGGGAAACTCAGGGTCCAACCGGTGAAGAAACCTGTTCTGACTGCGTGAATGTGGGGTGTGTAGCCATGAAGGGGCCTTGGTCCCACCTCAGGTGGTGTGACAGTGACTGCCATAGTGGGTCCTGGATGGTTGGACAGGGACGTTTCCTTAATAGTGATGATCCCTGGAATCTGTGGAGTAGATGGGTGGGAGCTCCAAACTGTCTGGCTACCACAGGAAAGTCAAAGAAGGTTTGTGACTCAGCCCTCAGCCATACTATATCAACTGTAAAGACACATTTATACAAGAATTAAAAATTACTGCCCTTCTTTCTGGCCATATGCACATCTAGTCCTTCAGGATGTTACCAAACAAGTTGTATTTCTTCAAAAAGGAATCTATGCAGCAGTGGGGGAAGACATTGGAAAATTATTTTAACCTTAACACAAGAGTGTTTGATCCCTAGCCATGATTAATGTTTAGTTTTGTACCATATAGTGCACAGTAAATTATATGACTTTCCTAATAATTTGCTATAATTTTCTAATATAATTGTTTTGATGAATTTTCTAATTAATTGCTTTAAATAATCATAAGCAGTGCAATTAGCCACTCTGTCACATGCCACTGTAGCCAGCATTTAGCAAGGTTTGTGATAAGATGCTATTGTGGGAACAGAGTTTGGGAAAATTAATGGAACTCTAAGTTGTACTAAAGCAGTTGTAATCAACCTTGATATGATTCAATGATCTCAGACCTAGAAGGGGGTTAACAAAGCCTGGGAGAGAGATATATTGCTGAAACTGGGTGCAAGAAATGCGGAATTTATGGACCACAAAGACATTTTTTAGAACCCCAAGACAGAGAAACTAACTAGGACAATTTGGCAATTGTACTGAAACCCTATCTGGGTGGACTAATTAGCACAAGAAGTGAGAAATCAATAACCAATAGAAGGCAGAATACTAATTAATGATAAAAATTATGTAATGTATAGCCAATGAACATTAATTTCTTTGTTTGCTAAGATTAATAGTGAAAAGTTTTGAAAGTATGTGTATATGTTAAGTGGAGCTATCCCTATGCACCCAGCGTGCTGAATAAATTAATGTTGTCTTTCTGACCTATCAAACTGGTTGCAGAGTTTATTTCTGAAGGTCTAGATGATCTTTAAGGTTTCTTCCAACCTCAACCATTTTACGATTCCATGATATTGCACTGAAGAAATCAAAATTGGCCTGCTCTATGTTTCAAATCCTATTCCAGATCTTAAGAAATTTATCCTAGGATTCAAGACTGGTCTTGAATAATGCCTTGGTGGTACAGTAGTCCAGGCTGAAATGCACACATTTTCTTCATTGTTAGCAAAGAGTCCATGAGCCTTAAATGATCTTTATTTGCTCAAGAAGCCTTCATCTATATTTTTATCTGTTACTTGCCATTTTAATAAGGCAAAGGTAATTTTATGATAAGGTTAATTGTGGCACAAAGTTCTGTTGCAGAGCTGAGTTCTCCATCTCCTCTGTCCATTCAGCACAACAGCAGCAGCATTCTGCTTAAAACCACACCAATATTGTTCAATTCCAGTATAGTCAAAAATCTCTACTTTTCTAAGAAGAGGATTTGGAGGCTTCCCAGAAAATACATCTGTTTTTTCTTCTTACCTCAAAGAATGAAGCTGACCAGGGAAACAGTAAGAATTAATATACTTATCTAGAATGCATGTGCTACCTAATTTCTCTCTCAGAATAACATCTGGATTTTCTTCAGAGTGCCTGGCTGTGTAACTGGGAAATACATGCCAAAATATCTGCAAGGCGGCTGCATATTGCAAAGCATCTGCATCTTAGGGCTTGTGGGAATCCCTTGAATTACGGCAGACGGAGCACCAGGGAGCAGAAGGGGAGGGGAAGAAAGAGTAGGCAAAACCCCCAAATCCTTGTGCTGCACTGTTAGCATGAAAGAAAAATAAAACCAAAACGAGAGTAAAAATGAAGAAATATTGCCTCATTCAATTTATCAGCATTGCAGAACTCCAGTCACTTACATACAGAAGAAACACAATTTTGTTCATCTCATTATGGATCTTTAAAATGCTATCATACAGCATTCATACATATTTATCGTAACTGCATACTAAATTAAGAATGAAAAATATTTCTTCCACATCTTTCTTACTGTTGCCAAGTTTCTACAAGCTATCACCTTGTCATAAACTGTCACGGTTTTAGTTCAAAGTCAAATATAATTTTAGGTGATAAAGACCTTTTACCTTCCCTGCTAAGATCAGTGACTGCCTTTATCAACAGTCCCAAGAAAACCGATTGAAGACTTTGATTTTAAACAATCCCATTGAACTGGGATTGAACCGATTTGAATTTATAAATTCATTATGAACCCAAAAAAAAAAAGGGCAGAAAAACTGTTATCTAAACTATCTTAGTAGAGCAAGAAACACTACATACTTCTCCACAAAAGCCTAAAAGACAAGCTCTAACAAGTCAAACCAATAGCTTAATATTCTGTCTCCAACAGTGGCCAATGGGCAATATTGTGAAATAACTGAGACATTATCTGCTGTCCATTGATCTCATACTCCTTCAGCATCTGCAATCACTGGATCAGGGATGGTCATTGTATTTACCTATACACTTACCTATTCCTGTATTAGATCATGGCTGTGAGAGAATACATACTTGCCTAGTCCTCTGATCATCTGTTTATAGATCTTTAGTCCTTGAATTTCTCTTTAACTCTCTTTAGAGAGAAAATATTTGACCACAAAATAAATTACTAGGATCAACCTTAGAGTTAGAAATCACATGGCCTAGCCAAGAGAATATGCAGACTGGAAGACATTTATGGTAGAAAAGCTCTTCACTTGCCCCTGCTGAAGCCAGGCTACAGCGTAACAAGAACATGAGGCCAAAAGGAGAGCACCAAACCGTGACAGAGAAATCCTGTGGCTGCACTCCATGTCCCCAAGACTTTTCATGTACCTACCACGAGACAATTAAATAAAAGACTGAAGCAATCCTGGGGCAAAATATCAGGAGCCCCCTTGCAGTTATGGCCCTTAGCTTCTGTAGATGGCAAACAAGTCCACTCAGAAAGCAAACATAAAGTCTCACTGCAGTTTCTAATTTAAAAAAGAGGACTTCAGGGGGAAAAAAAATCATACAGTCCCATCTAAACCCCCAAAACTCTTATTTTTCTCATAAAGCCCCCTTAAAGACTTAAGGGAAGCTAAGAAATAGTTGCAAGCCAAGACGTATCTTCTAACTGCTACTGCTTACTTTCTTGAGCTGAATTTCTATTTTGAAAAGTGACAGGGGTAGAACAAACCAGGCTCATTTTTAGTGTTTATTCATTTGTGGTCTATGAACTGTTAGTTAGCTTCATCAGTATTGCCGAGTTAAAATCAACAGTGTTATATGAGTGTCACTGAAGACACAATTTGCAAACAAGGAGGCTGGGAAGCGTTTTTGCAGCTGGCATGACCATAGATATATTACTGGCCCTTTAAGTAAACATACAGCTTAACTGGGGTTGAAGATGTATGTTCATTATTCACAGACAGAAGTACTTTGCATTTAAAAAAATCAGTTGAAGTTTATAAGAGTTTGGCAATGGGCTAAAAGCTGGGCTCACTTCAGATGCTCTCTCTTCTCAGACTTTTCTTACAGCTTTTCACTTCTGAGAGGAATTGCACTTCAAATACTGGGTTGCTCTTCTCCCAGATGTCCTGCAGATCAGGCTGCTCTAATACTTCCTAAAGTTAATGTCCTTTCCTCATTCCTGGACAGAGGCTTCTTGTTGCAGAGCTAGGTTTGGTTTAGCAAGCTGCAGCTTTCCCTGAGAGCTCAGCAGGGCTGCTTAGGGCAGTGAGACCATTCTGTCCTCCTGTAGTCCATTTCAGACAGCTCCGCACTCTTGCTCCAGTAGCTACCAGCTCTACAACACAGCGATGGCGAAGGAGGCGAGAAGGGTCCCTCCATGAGGGTTTCAGAGGATCTTGTCCCAGCCATCCCCAGAGGCAGAGAGACCTCGTGATCCGGGTGCAAGGGGGGTTTGTCAGGGGCTCAGGGGCGGTACATGGGTGGAGTTGGGGTACAGGAACCAATAGGGAGAGCCCGAGGGACTGGCCAGGGCTAGGGACAAGGGAAAGTGGGAAGGAACAATATGGGGTCAGAAAAGCAGTGGGTAAACAGATCACCACAGCTTCTCATGAAAGAAACAATGCCAGGTTCAGCACAGAGCTTTCGGTAAAGAACTAAACAAAAAGCCGACAGTGGTTTCTGGGTTACACTTTGAGAAGGGTACATTTTGTTCTTCTTGGTGTCAGTCCAAAATAACTTCAGTCTAGAGCTTACTGGAATTCATGCTGGCTTACACCATTGGACACGAAAGTGAACTGGTGTCAAAAGGCAAATACATTCTGTTGGTGAAGAGAGAGAGTTTGAATTCAAAAAACTCTCATACCCTCTGGTAAGTGGTAGCATCAGCCTCCAGTAACATCACCCACTGAAAAAAGCATGGCACTCGTGCCAGAAATACCCGGTTATTTTTATTCTATGTTCTATTTCATCAGCATAACAAAGTTGAAGCACTAAATTTGATCTTAATCTGTCTGGAAAAAATCTGTCTTCTCCTTTTATAAGGTTTTAATCAGGATTTTAGCCATATTTTTGTTTTCATTAAAAAAAGTTAACATGGCATTTAATTGATTTTTAGTTTGTTTTTAGCTAACTCAGATGAAAATATACTTTATTTTTTCTGGTCTGCAGTTTTCTGTAACTCATAAGTGGAGACACATCATGTAAGCTCTGTAAGTATTCACGGTTCTCTTGCAGACATCATTATATGAAGCATACAGGTGTAAGAGAACAATGTCCTTAAAATGACATTTGTAATATGGAAGGTTTGCATTACCATAATGTGGAAAGCAACATTGTGTTTTTCTGCCAGGAATAAACAGAGACAAATAACAATAATTTCTCACTAGCAAGAGCAGCTGAGATGCAATAAAGACCAGTCAGCCACAAAATAATTGCTTTAAAGATGCACTTGGGGTTGTTTTTCTTTCTTCTTCTTTTTTTTGTTTTGTTTTGTTTTGTTTTTTGATTAGAGACATATTAGGAGGCCAGGATAAGAGAAGGCAAACTAAGAATAGAGAGATCCTAAATACACAGTGCAGTGTGCAACTGCCTCTTCTGGGACATGTGAGTAAGATATAAAATAGTGTATGCTTTTGAAAAAGCACTGTCTACTCATCATAGCAATGTAACAGCTTATTAAAACCAATGACTACAGCATATAAAGTTCTTTATCCTCCTAATTTGAATCTTTTGTAGTTTAAAATAAATTTCCAATAGAGAATGGAAAGATGGAAAAGACCCATAAGGATCACTGAGTCCAATCTGTGCTCCTCACAGGAGTACCTAAAACTAAACCATATTACTAAGAGCATTGTCCAGACACTCCTTGAACTCCGACAGGCTTGGTGCCATGACCACTCCCCTGAGGAGCCTGTGACCAAATGCCCTCTCAGTGCAAAGCCTTTTCCTAATGTCCAAGGAACCATCCTTTCCAACCTCCAAAGTATGATCCTACAAAAGCCCCAGTGCTATGAACACATTGGCAGGGTCCACCATGCAAAGGCAGGATGTCTAGGACAAAGAAGGAACTACACAGGGCATCTGCTACTTAGGGATGAATTTTTTCATTCTACACTCCCAAGAAAACTCTAAATGCGAAGGTGACCGGGACAGGAGAAATCAATGTACATCTAACGCTCAGGGTCTTTTCAAACAAAACAGCTGTATGGAAAATCCTCACATTTTTTAATCCAGTGGAAGAAAATCTGCATCTCCCCACCTTCTCCAGTTCTTCTATATGCATGCAATTCCAAAGGAATATGCTACTTGAATTAAAAAGGACCAAAAATATTTTACTCAGAGGCTTGTGACACCATTTTATTGTATTTTGTAGCATTCTTTCCATGACATGCCTAATACAATATTTGTAACCACTACTGAAAGGTTTGTATGAGGGCATTAACTGCACTTACAGCCAAATTTGATAACCGATAAGCAAACAGACAGCTACAGTTTTTTGGTTTTTTCTTTTTTGAAGCGAGCATTTTACGTCCAAAATAGCATCCCAGGATTAGAACAATCTTACTGTCTGTAACATTATTATGTTCTAGGTAAATATGAACATACAGTGAAAACCTCACGGTTGAGTGGAAGTCCACAAGCAGTTTGATGGAACATTCATATGTGTCTAACTACTCACATTTTGGTAGTAACACTTGTCATAGCTAAATACAGATATGTTTGTGCTTACAGATGCTTTATTTCCCTAGTTTATTTGAAAAGCATATAACCCATAAAACTAAAACTGGTATTTGTGGGATTTTTCTAAAGTATATGTCAAAAAAAGGTTTGTGGAAGTCTGGGGTCTGTTTTGCTGTTTCATTTTTGTGTAGGTAGTATGCAAGTTTTAGTCCTAAAACTGAAATAATTTCTCTTAAGTGACAGCTTTAAACAACAGGCATAGTGTAGGCTTTTCCTGTCAGGAATTCAAAAATCACCTTGAAAGCTAGCCTAATAATGCTAGATTACCAAATTACACATCCTGAGCCATCTTAAGGTCCTACATAGAAAATTGTCTCGACCTTTGTATCCTAAAGCAAACAACAGCTGCAGAATAAACTTGTTAAGCTTCTAGAAAAAATTGGAAATACTGGGACATTGATGTTTTCTATACTTTTGAATGGCTGACTTCATATGACTTTTATTTTGTTTCTCCCTTATTCAGGTATTTGTTTTCTTACCTGACTGCATCAGGACTAACTGAAATAAAACACTGTGCATTACATTGGAAAAAAAACCCCAACAAACTACACATACAGTCTTAGATACCAAGAACTTTACAAATAATTTCTCTCCTGACACTCAAAACGTCTATCATCGTCGTGTCTCATCTTAAAAAACATTAAACTTCTTTTTCTGAGATAAAATATATGGGGGCTGAGACAGAAGTACAGAATAGAAGAAAGAATTTGTGGCTTACTAGTCTGGCAAGTATACTTCAGAGCTGACACTCCATTGTGAGTGTCAGTGCCAGGTAGCTCTGCAAATGAGTGTGCTTTGCAAATGAGAAAAAAAAAATCCAGTTTGTAACTATTGAGGAACATGAGAAGATACTTAAAACATAGCAAAAAGTAAACATTTACTGGATTATTTAAAAGTATATTACTAGAACCAACAGGACATACCTTTAAACATGTATAAAGTATTATACCTAAAAATGCATAGATGTACAGTAAATATGTTCATTTATATGTAGATGGAGTAATATGTACACACAGAGTCTGTTGTGCTTCGGTGAGTGTAAGAAGTGAATCCTGCGCTGTCTTAAAGCAGTTTTATCACACAACTGTATCGATGTAGCAGGTGTAAGAACAATGTACATTAACCCTAAGTAGGTAACTCATATCCATTTACTCTTGAAATGTACAAATACAGGAAACAAAGGCCATAAATGCAATAGTACCTACACCTCCAAGACTTCCTTTTTTTCTTATTTATTTAAATATGCACAAGTCCACCTACTGGTGCTCCGTAGGTTTCTTTCCTTGTCAACATGTTGACCAGGCACTCAGAAGAGTATCTCTGATGCACTTCAGGACCACTTCCACTGATCCAACTCAGTGCACTCCTGACCTTGAAGTCTTCAGGTCAAAAATCAGGAAAAAATAAAATAAAAAATATATAAATAAAACAAACAAGCTTGTGGGCTTTGTTTTCACAAGTTATTTGCCACCAATACTGTCAAAGCAGCTGAATTGTAGTGCATCCATGTGCAGGAGCATATAGCAGCTTTTGTGCACTTTGCAAAAAAATACATTAAGGAAAATCAAGTCTTTACTGGCTTGTTTTATCTGTTGCTAAAAAGATGCTGTGCTGCTTCTGAGCTCTTTCCATCAAATTCTTTTTCTTCTTTTTTTTGTCCTTCGTTTTTGCTGGCCTTCTCCCTGAAAAAAAAAAAAAGGAAAAACAAATAATAGCAATGAGTCGAGTAAAGAATCCAGAAGTGATAAAAAACCCCAACAAAAACAACTCAGCAGTATAGAAATTATGAATAGGTACTGCAACAGTAATGCTGGCTAAAGAGCTTCAATCATCAGTGAAAACAGAGGTTTTCAGTGTGATACAAAAGGAAGCAGGATCCCCGACTGTCATCACTTGTCCACCGGCACAATTTTTCTGGTATGAGTAACCATGTTGATGCAGGCTTCATTTTTGGCAGGGTAAGCTACACAAGCAACGTTATGCAAGTACCCAAGGCCCAAAGCCAAATGAGTATGCAGACTCCTACCTCAGTCGAAGCTGGATATACGCCTTAGACCCTTGTGTAAATTTGCTTGAGTGAGTAATCCTATTTAAGTCATGTCCAATGTATCTGTGATTTCAATGACAAATTAGGCATTACAGCCCAAGTACTTGGTTGGATGCCATCCTACACACTTTGGCAGAGACAGTACCACCTCTCTGAAGAACTGTTGTTACTTATTATTAGCACATTGTGCCTAATTCTCACAGCATATAACTGTGCAGAAACAAACATTTCATTACATGCTTCTACTATTGGAATTTCACTGAAAAATAAACAAAATTAGGAAATCAGGATCAATTCAGAAAAAAGTTTACAAGGTTTTTGAATGAAAAGGTTTTTCCTGTTTACATCTAATAATAAATCAGTGCCCTTTGGTTATCTCAGCAAAGATAGTATGGACAGAAAAAATGTCAGATACAAAGGCCCTCGTTGAGCAATGCATTACCTTTTAAGTATATGCTTAAATCCTATCAAGTCTAGTAGGATTTAAGGAGACGACCAAATGTTGTCAGATGTGAGAATGGTCTGGATTTTCTTGGCAGTATCATATACTAAAATACGTGATCAATGGTAAAAAAATAAGGTTATTAAATTCAGAAGCACCAACTTTGTAAACTTTCAGGAGCACTAAATGAACTTAAGAAGACAGTAAAAAGAAATTCAATTAGCAGATTACATAAAAATGTGAAAATGAATTTTTCATCTACATTGTCAGTACATTATTAATTGGGACAAATGTTTGCCAGCCTGTTTTTGTCTTACTCCTATATTGTTTTTTAGTTAAAAAGGCCCAAACCAGTGCAAAGAGTTTTTCTCTATTTGATAATACTACTGAATAAATCTGATTATAAAATTATCAAAATTTATGATTCATTAAAAATATAGGGTTATATACTTCAGGTTACACATCTGTAATACACTTTCTAGGCTACTATTCTCTAGGAATTATTGGAGTACTTGTATATAAAATAGGACAGAACATTAAGGTAATGAGCACATGAGTTTAGTCCATATTAAAAATCATAAGGGTCCTTGGAGTTTACTTCTGCTTCTCATTAAAGTCTGGCATTAAAGTTACTATGGCATTTTGCCATTTTTAAATCTAGTTAATCCTACACAATAAATCCTCAGTCCAACCAAGCATTAATCAAAGCAGCTTTTAAGTTAAAGCTCTTTAGTAACAGTGTATCTAATGACGAGGCACGCCTAATGAGGTCAGAGGGAAGGAACACTTGACACAAAGTGGTATTACAGTAAAGTGGTTTGAATTATAGAAATTTCCATATAAATTTTTTTTATGGATTTCTACTAGTTGATATATTGCAAGGCATCAGAACTTGCATGGATGTACTGTTCAACACTGTATTCTAACTTGCACTTTCAATATTCTTAATTTTTTGACCCAAATCTTTGAAATGCTTATTAAGGAGGAGTAGATGAGGGGAAATAATAGAAGAAGAGTGACCAATTCTGCTGGTTAATTGATTCTCACTAGACCAACAGATTCAATAGGAGCCTTATTGGAAATCTGCTACCCAGTCAGCTCAGTGATCTTACCGGCTGAGGTTTTTCACTAAATAGACCAACCAGTAAAAGAAATATTAACTTCAGTCAGTGTCTCATCTAGTTTCTCTATGACCTCCTCAAGAGAACTACATTAATTGCTTACTATAAGTTTAAGGCAGTTAAAGATTCTATTACTTTTCCTCTAAAGACTTTGAGTTGCACTGATAAAACGACACACAACACAGCTGGTATCTCTAGCTAAGCCTTAGAAAGTAGCTCCTGCAACACAAACATCAAATCAAATTGTCAGCATGCTCCCCATATTGTATCATTAAAATAGAAAAGAACTGGACTAGAGTTCAATTATTTTACATGTCAGTGTGCAATGAGTACATTACAATGCTTCTGCTGCTCTGCAGCAATTGTCTCTGTGCCTGCTTTTTATTCCAAGGGAAACCAAAGGCCAAATGCCTTCTTTTAAATGTGCTGTGGGACTAGCAAACCATGCAGTGGCAGCATCCCTGAGCCACTGAGAACTGATAGTTTGTTCTTCTGTTAGGAGCTCTTTGGCTGCTCACTATATCTCAAATTACCCCGTTGTATACAGATTAAGTTTCATTATTTTCAGGACAATATTAAACCACACAGAGAAAATCCGGATGATTTGGTGATGCTAAGAATCCCAAACTCGAAATGTTATTTTAACCAGAAAACTGAATATAAAAGGTATTTCTTGGCTAACCATCAGTTCCCATATTGTTAGTAGAACACATCAGAGACTAGACATTAGCAAGAAAAAACTGATTATAAAGACTAGAGTTCAAAAAAGTATGCTGCTGAAGCCTCCATGCATGACAACTTTTATTAAATGCAGATTTCAATCACAATGCTTATTTTATCAGGAGAAGCACACAGAAGTATCTACTGAATATCTTGCTAGATGTCTTTTGAAGAACATGGTGTTTATGATATGCAAAGTAGATCCTCTGAAAGGATCTGTGAGCCAGGCTATCCCAGTTCCCCAGCTGGAGGACAAACTGGACAAGGACAGCCAATGGAGGAGTCCCCTGGGGCCAGGATGGCAGCAACCACCTCTGCTCTGTGCCATGGGTCAGGTGTGGAAACCTCACGTGCAGGTTGTGTGCACAACCTTCCCCACACCTTGCCACGCTCACTTCTTTCTCCTTTGAGCAAGAGCCCTGATCCCAAGTTCATCTCTCCATAGGAAGCAGCAGGGCTCTGCCATGCTTGGCTCTGTTGTGCAGTTGAAAAGGAATGGATTTTTTAGCATCACTGTATTACAGTCCAGAACCTGCTGTGGCATGTAGAAGGTAATTCCTCACTGAAGCAAATGAGGAGGGTGAGCAAAAGGACTCTGTCTCTTTAGAGGGATTTTATCACTATCAAACAGGTTACAGTATTATAGTACAGAACAGAAGGTGACAATACAAGAGAACTGGAGAGGGATTTCTTACAAGGAAGGGCATGTAGTGATAGGGCAGGAAGAAATAGTTTTAAACTGGAAGAGGTTTAGATTAGATAACAGGAAGAAATTCTTTATTGTGAGGGTGGTGAAGCACTGGAACAGACTGCCCAGAGAAGATGTGGATGCCCCGTCCCTGGAAGTGTTCAAGGCCAGGCTGGATGAGGCTTTGAGCAACCTAGTGGAACATGTTCCTAGTCTAGTGGAACATGTTCCTGCCCAAAGCAGGGGGTTTCAAAGTAGAGGATCTTTAAGGTCCCTTTCAACCCAAACCATTCTCTGTTTATATGAATACCTGAGATATTAAGTCTGATCCATCTACCTTATAAACCCCTCCTGATCAGAAGCAGTATTCAAGAAAGCAAACAATCTATTGCAACTTCCTAGGATCCAGTCAGCCCTAATCTTTTAAGTGACATTACATCCTTCCTAGTGGATGTCATTTGGCGGATGGCAATGCACCTTGTTTCTGCTTTCTGGGTTACAGGTCTCCAGATCAGGCCTCATCTTAAATCTTTGCTATATTTATTTTTTTTAAGACCTTGATGCTAGCAGCAAGGGGAGCAAATACAAATAATTCATGCAAAGAGCAGGATATTTGAGCACTGTTCTGTGCTTCTGTATTCTTATATTTATTTTGACTGTGGTTTCCCCTACATACTAACTAGATAACTAGCTTCTCCTTGAAAAGCATTTTTTATCTCTGACTGTCTAAAAACAGGCTCCTCAATTTCTGTTATCAAAGTCAGCTCTGACATGGTTTACATAATTTGTTTAATTCTCTGTAAAGTCATTGCATACACTGAAATGTATAGGGCCCAAGAAAGATGTGAAATGTATCTGAATTCAGTGTTCAACTATCTATCAAAAAAAAGCCTTGAAAGCCCTATCTATCATTCTGTATCTCACACTTCTGCACAGGTTATTTTTGCAGAAGCAATATTGGTAAAGCCATTAATTTAAACTCTTTATTCCAATTTTTAAAAAATTGGTTTTGCAATTTGCTTTATAAATTACCAATGAGTAAGTCTTTATTTTCTAAATAACTTATCCCAATGGGTGCTATCTTTAAAGTGTTATCCATTAAACTTTTGTTTGGACCACTTAATTCAGGCAGGTAGGTGCGTAACTAATATGGTATGCAGTGAAATATTATCATTAACTAACCTTGTATCACATCTTGTAATGGCAACATATAGGTGATGGTACAATAGCATATGGATGAAAATGCAATTGTAACATGAATTCTTGAAAAAAATTATTTATGCTAATATACACAGCAATTGTCTGTACACCAAAGAGTAACAGCTACAAAAAAACCCCAAAAACAAACAAACAAAAAAAACCCAACCAAACAAAACCAAAAACAACCTTAAGCTGGATCTTGCTGGGTTCTTTTTCTTTTTTTAATGTTGCTTTTGTACCATTTTATCAGCGTTCCTCCTACAACACATGCACTTGTGTTCAGTTGTCTGGTTTGTCTCATGCTCCAAGCTGAAAGATGCTTGGAAATACTGCATATTCCTTCTGGACAGACCCACCTGGTCAACTGGGGATGCACATTACCTGATTCAGAAGAAGCCTTTATCACCTTCTGACAGCTGCAAAGGCAGCTTTCTCCAGACAGAATTTGGGCAGCAGATTCTTAACACCCAGGACAGTCTTAAATCTGGTCCTCCAGATTTAAAAGGCAGCAAATGTATTCACAGGGACTCCCAGCCACATTTCTTGAGATCCTTGACTCAGCCAGGAAGCACCAGTTCAGTGTCTGAACTGTCCTTCACCTGCTGCATGAACACTGCTGCATGTACTGCTGTCCTAACAAATTCTATCCACTGGGAGTTTCAGCAGAGACAGTACAGTATACAGCCACATGAGGGCAGCAAATTTAAAACATTTAATAAAAGGGAAAAAGAAAACAACCCTCTGCGGTTTTATTTCACAGTGTAATTCTCCCCAAATTTTCAGCAGTCTCACATACAAATCATCATATTAGAGCTATCAGAATGCTTAATACTCCCTTCCCTATTTAAAACGTTTTTCTCTTCTATGATGATTACTGAATGATGGGATTTAGAGGCGAGTGCCTGCTTCCCTTCCGTGGATGTTCATATACAGAACTTTCACTGCATCCTCCTTTCATGTAGTTGCAGAGAGTGATAAGGTCTCCCCTGATCCTCCCCTTCTCCAGGGGAAACACCCCCGGCTCCCTCAGCCATTCCTCACAGCAGTTTCTGGAGGAGCCCCCTCTGGCAAGACGCTGGTCGTGCACAGGCCAACAAATGCCTCATCACTTACTTTCCATCTGCACCTCACACCAAACTATACATAAACACTGACTGCAAAAATCCAAAAACCAAGCAAACACAAAATTCAGTCCAGAAATTATTCCCCAGAAATAATTTATTTCCCAGGGCTTTCAGTTAAAATTCTGGATACTGAAACTGCTAGAGAAATGCATAATTTTTTAAGAAATCTTATAAACACACACTCAATGGAAAAAAAAATTCCTCACTGCTACAGAGTCATCCTCTTCCTAAAGCACGATTTACAAACCAACACTGACAAGTGATCGAAAGGAAGGGAACATAAAGAGCTTTAACAACTTCACAAACCACTCACCATGGGCATCTCTACCAGTGGTCACCTGCTACCAAATTAATGACAGTTTTCCTAAACTAGTTCGCAGTTGTGGATTTTTTAATACCATAACATTAAGGCTGAAATTGGCTGTGCTCAGTGTGTGCTTTAGGAGGAATATGGTTTGGAGGAAATCAGCCAAAGTAAAATATCTTTTCGGAAAAGGAGTGAAAGACATTTGGTCTTAGATGGTGACACTGGAAAAGAAATAAGGTTGAGGAGATGGAACAGAAAGACTCAAGCGTCAGAAAACCTCATTTTCCTGGGTGAATTTCTCAAGTGATTTGAAAAAGTCTTGTGAACACATAATTTGCCTCTGAAGACACCAGAAGGGATGGAATGATCACGCAGAGTACATCAGCTGCCCATGATACCATTTCAAATCCCCATGGGTAAAGATGGGTTAATTAACATTTGCAAAGCACTGAAATATGGTAACAATGGGCATCACAGAAAGTAAGGAATTATTTAATCATTCTTTCTTCATTTGCAAGGGTTAAATAATATTGAGCAAATGACGTCTTAGAACAATTACTGAATAAAAATAACAAACAACCCATATCATAATTATAGCCATCATCACAACAGATAAAAATAAGAAGCAAATGAAGGCACTCCTTCAGCTTTGAAATGCCTGAGTTTGCAAGCTTAGTGGTCTTCTTTTATGCTTTTTGGTGTAATACTGATAGCTAATGGTATAAATGTCTACTCCCAGCCTGCTGAAATTAATTGTAGAGTAAGAAGAGGAATTCTCTTATGCAAACACAAAGTTTGGTGTTTTGCGTACATTCTTGTCTGTTTGACAAGAAAAAACTTCTGAGTAAACCTTGTAATTTCTACACAAATCACTACAAAAGCACTCAGTGCAAAGATGATCTGAGTGGTATCTTACTCATTTCCTGACATCCAGAATCCTGCTAGTTTATTTTCAATTTCACAGCTTTGGATAAATTATAATATCTATCCCAACCAACACTTAGTATTGCATATACTTGGTGTTTGTGTACACCAGACATCAGCTACTGAGATGAAAGCTAATTTAAAAGATTCATAGACTAATTATTCAACTAAAAGAAATATCAAAATATCTCAAGTTCCTGTATCTAAATCCTGCTAGGTTTTTGTTTTAAGAAATTAAAGAAATTAAGAAATTAAAGAAATTAAGAAATTAAAGGTATTACTATTTAGGACGAGAATAAGCAAAGTGAGGTATTCTTTTTCTCCCAAAGTACACGTCTATTTTTCATCTGGCCCGAATACTAACTAACTAAGCAATACTATAATCTGATTTTCTTTCCTTCTGGACAATATAGAGTGTCATCAGATTTTGTCATCTGTTTAAGAAATACTGATTCCTACACAAAGAATGGAATCTGCATGTCACAGACTATTGAGAGTTCAGTAGATTTTTTCCTCAACTTTAGGGCAAATTAACTGGGAAAAGAGTCGTCTTACACAACTGAAATGCAATGCATTTCCCACAGTGCAGTTTTCCAGTGTATACAGTAGATGGCAGTGAGACATGAACTGAAACCTGGCTTCCACTTCCAACATTTCCAGGAACACTATATTTTGTTTGTAGAAGTATATATTCATGAAAGAATATAGAAACTGAAAGACTAAAATCCACGCACATACTCAGAGAAGAAAGCAAAAGAAAGCACCCCTGGGGAAGAAGAAAACTAGTAAACTCAAGAGGACATGGAAACTCTGTAAAACTGTCATAGGAGACCCATGTTTAACTGAAAAGAATAGATGCTCAAATGTTGGGTCCCACTGTCCTCTCAGTCACAGTTGCATGAAAACAGACGAGTCTCCACTGCAGCCAAAATGTTTGTCTAATGTAAATTTAGCTCAGAATTCAAACAATATGAATATCAGTTGCATGCAGGGTACGCACTATTCTTATCTTAATCAACACCATGTCAGATCAGATACTTTGCAAGCAGAGCCAAGCAAAATATTTACAGTGAAAGGTTTGGGCTTGCTTATTTTCCTTCCTTTTACAGAGCAATATAAAGCAAATTTCAAAACAATAAAAGAAAAATTATACACTGTCAAGAGTATGCATGCACATGTAAATATATTCTAACTCTACAGGCAATAGTTATAGATAAACTCTAATTGGCTTGAACTTCTCTAGGTTTGACTGGATACTAATCTGACTTTAAACTCTCTCTGCTCACTATTTCAGAGTGGGTTCTTTATTTTTCTTCCTGTTTCCAAGTGAATTTACTTCATTTTATTTTTATCTCATCATATTGGGAATAAAAAATGAATTCTATTGAAACAATATTTATTTGTGGCACACCGAAGGTTTAATTTCATACTGGAAATTGCATTTTATTCAATTAAGAGTTTCTTACATAGACGAAGATTATACTGAGAAGCTGATTTTTTTTAGAGATATATTTTCTTCTGTGGAATAGTCATGAAGGGTTAGTCCTTTTTAATTCCCTTCAAGGATTCAGGTAAAGAACTGAGGAATAAATTTGTTCTGGGATCTTTTTCTTTGATTTTATTTTCTTCTTTTTTTATAACTGAAACATCTCAAAAATTATTTTTATTATCCCTCCTGTCTCTCTTCAAATATTGCACAGTAAATCCTACAGATGTTCAGGAAGAAAAGAGGCTAAATTAAACACCTGACTACAAACTAAAGTACAATCCAGCAGAAAGACTCCTGAATAATAACTGAAAGTGAATATGAATGCATTATTTTTAATAGGATGTAAAATTATTACCTCATTCCTCTCATGTATTGAGGAGTGTACCAGGTGAACTACTGCACCTGCACTGCTCACTGACAGTCGCTGGATTTATACTTGTCAAGGTGCTCAGGATATTCACAGTGCCTGCCTGAATTTGATCAGGTTAGTGTCTGTTTATCTGTAACTCCACTGGTGCATACAGTGCACACCTTTCCCTTCTCCTCAGACATTCGATCAGACCACTGATCTAAATTTAGCTCTGAGGACTTCCCTTTACCACACTATGGCCACAGACTTCTCTATGGTAGACCTGCATTACTAAATTCAGCAGCGTTAGAGAACATCTCCAGACACTGTACCCCAACTGCCTGTCATGCTTTGATCTGGGGCAGCCCTGTCCTTCCCAGAGAGGCAGCACAGGCCAGGGCTGCTCCTGCAGGCATGTCCCTGGCTTGGGAGCTCTGAGCTGAGCAAAATGGATATGGACCAACCTGTGCCCTTCAATGCAGGGCCAGGTAACACCCCAGCAACTTTAGTGAACTACTATAGAGATAGTCACAATCTTTGAGCTGTGGCCAGTCGGGAGTTAAAGGATGTCCTGCGTTACACAGCTTTATCCCTAAATGTGTTGCAGTAGCTTTCTTACTTTCCCAAGACTGCCTATGAGGCCCTAATAATTAATACCTTTTCAAAGCAGCATCTTTTCAAAGTCTGTAGATTAAATAATAAATACATAGATAGGGAAATTAGATAATGTATGTCACTTTTAGAATGCCTACACTTTATAATAATATAATTGAAAACAAGTTTTATTGCTTAGAACTTAAGATGAAGCAGTGATTGCAAATGAGAATTGAGGTCAAGGGAACCTTTAGTGAGATCTCTTACATAAGCATGAGAAATCAAACATTAGTTTCATATGCTGTTGAGGCTACTAACTTGTTGAAGAAATTTGTCCAATTTAAATCCAAAGACAAGAGGAGATGGAGGATCCAACACTGTGGTAATTGTTCCAGTAGTTAATTGTTCCACTGCCAGAATTTCTGTCCAATTCCTAACTTAAATTTTATTATCCAGGTATTATTTCTCATTATTCTTTTCTGTCCTAGATCAGACTGTAGACAAATATTTGTTCATCATCTTCCTGAGAAGTTAAACATATGGCAGATTCTGTGCACCTTTCTTTAAAGCTTATTGTGTAGTCCTTGTATAAATTTTTTTTACTTGTACCTGCACAGTTCCCAACTGAACTATCTCTTTAGTTTCCCAATATCTTCTATAAAATACAGGTCTCAGCCTGGATGTCAGAATTCTGAAATAGATTTATTTTGCTTCCTCCTTATTACCAAAGTTATACAGAAAAGAATTGCATTTGAAACTTTTCTCTCTATATTGTAGTGGACTCACATGATTTCTTTCAAGAAACACTGCTTTTTAGACACCATTCCTCATCCTGCAGGTATGTATTCCTAGTTCTATAACTCTTTGATTCTCCAGGATAACTTTACATTGAACTAGATGAAAAGTAATTGTGTTTGCTTTTCAAAGTAACCTACATTTTTCTTTGGGTCTACTCTATAGTGTATCACAGGGTCTACCCCATGGTATGGTTTACCATTACGATCACATTATTTCTTTTTCTAAAAGATGTTTATATAACTAAAACAAATAGTAATGCTTGCAGAAACATCTTAAGGCCATCACCACTTTTTCCTAGATATCCAGCCAGCAAATGCTTTAATTTTATGTTGTGGTAAAGATAAAGGAAATTCAATAGGTCTATAAATGTTCCAAGTCTGAACACATTCAAGTATGATAGGTAGCTATGGGCATGACTGCTGTGATGCTTCTGTTTAGCTTCATTTCTACAGCTGCGAATATTGATCCAAAAGGAACAAACTTCACAGAAACTTTCCATGTATGAATGTACAGACTTAGTCTCACAAAAAGAGATTCTACTTTTAAAGTAATTATGTTTGGTCAAACTCTTCTGATGGCATGACAAAACCAAACAAAGAAAAACAAAACAACCTGGGCTGGACTTAACCAAATGCCTGTAAGACCTTTTACATCAGAAGCTGCAATAAGCAAAATGTGATCTCTCAGTGGGGTGCCACAGAGCCCAAGTCTGTTATTTACCTTCACCATAGAAATGTGTGTCTAGGAAAAGCCATTAGAAACATAGAGTGTATTTTCAGAATGAAACCAGTATTGCTACAATTACAGGGAATGCCCCTTTTCTGAATCCAGCTGGAGCTGCTGAGGACGTTTTTGTCCAAGCTGTTCCTCAGTGCCCACCAACCCAGCAACTACAAGTCACAGCTCTGCAGGCAGAAGAGGCTGTACTAAAACTGTCAACCCACAGAAGCACAGTGTCATGCCTGCCAGAAGGCTCAGCTCCTCCTGTGCTGCTGGAGGCTGCCGGCACAGCTGTGCACACACCAGTCCCTTCCTCCAGACAGCTGTGCCCTCCCGTGTCCCTTCCCTTGCACAGCTGTGCCCTCCCGTGTCCCTTCCTCCAGCACAGCTGTGCCCTCCCGTGTCCCTTTCTCCAGCACAGCTGTGCCCTCCCATGTCCATTCCTCCAGACAGCTGTGCACTCCCATGTCCCTTCCTCCGGCACAGCTGTGCACTCCTATGTCCCTCTGGACAGCTGTGCCCTCCCGTGTCCCTTCCTCTGGCACAGCTGTGCACTCCTGTGTCCCTTCCTTTGGCACAGCTGTGCACTCCCGTGTCCCTCTGGCACAGCTGTGCACTCCTGTGTCCCTTCCTCTGGCACAGCTGTGCACTCCCGTGTCCCTCTGGACAGCTGTGCACTCCCGTGTCCCTTCCTCTGGCACAGCTGTGCACTCCTGTGTCCCTCTGGACAGCTGTGCACTCCTGTGTCCCTTCCTCTGGCACAGCTGTGCACTCCTGTGTCCCTTCCTCTGGACAGCTGCAGCAACACCTACAGCAGGGCAGTGCTGATTCAATGTACAGCAACCACACAGAATTGAACAAAGGCTTATCTGCAAATTGTTTTACTGAACTAAGTCCATGACAATAAATTTATCCACAGGAGCTATTCACATGCTTAAATATGCTAAATAATGAGTATGTATTTCAACCCTAAGTGCATCAGTGTTTAAAAGCATTGTATTTAAAAGCATGTATTTTTTACATTCAGCACTGACCTGAAGAACACAACAAAAAAATGCCTTTTTTCCCCTTCCAGAGGTAAGAGACTGATTTGCTAGGTGAATCAATGAATGGTCTGCAGCATCTGTTACAGCAGCCTAGCACTGTAGATGCTCTCAGCACCACAGCAGGCTGTCTTTCCCCTCAGATCCCCCTCATATACACAGCAGCTGGATACAGTCTTGACATCACATGATATAAGAAGCAATACAATATGGTGTCCAATAATACATGTGGAGTGGACAAATTAGGTTCTCTTCTTATCCTGAGATACATCTGCAAGAAAGACAGTACTGTAACCTCTACCATCAGTTTAAACAACATGTCCAAACTAAACTGAAAAACTGAAGTTTTTCTTGCATAAAACATTTTAAAGTAGATATTCACTGAAAATTCAACTGAAAGTTATGGAAAATGTGTGGGTACTTTCTTAAGAAGAAAAGGAAAAGGAATATGTGAAATAAACAGTGTGTAGCTTAAAGGCTACTTGCCATAAAAGGCTTTTCCTGACTGGAAGTTACAGTACAGATGTGCTTAAAAAACAGATGTACATCAAAGACTGTTGATTAGAAGCACAGAGAGAAGTAATTATCAGTTTCATTTTTTTTAAAAAAGAAATTCTTTATTCTAATACCAATAAAACCCTAGTATGTACAGAATGATTCTATGGGTTTAATTAACCATATGAAAAATATAAATGCATGTGCTATTCCTGCTCCACATCATCATAGTCTTATGGCTACTTTGGGTGAGATTCTAATGTATGCAAGATCTTGCCTTCATTATTTTGTGACAGTATCAGCTTAAAGACTGAAACTGTTCAAGATCTATTTAATTTTTGCTTAGAAATGCCTGATGTTAATAATTCTTTGTGCACCAGAGGCACTTCCACCAGTGGATATTGAGGCTGGCAGTCAGAGAGAGCCCATCCTGGAATACAGTACAGCAGCACAAACCACAGTCCTTGCTAAACTGGTGGCCAGCTGCAAGTGCTACAACTTATGAATAAAATCAGCAACCTGGTGTGGTGGGTGGCATCCCTGGCCATGGCAGGAGAATTGGAACTAGAGGATAATTAAGGTCCCTCCCAATCCAAACCATTCTATGTTTATATGAAAATAAACAGAGCCAGAGCACAGGTTTGAACACTGTCCTAAAACACTAGCAAGTTTCCTGGCATGTTTCTTGTGCCAACTGTCTTCCAAGAATGCTACTTTACTGCTTTTATGTTTTTTGCAAAAGATCAAGAGATGATGAAACATTTACCTGAACCCTTTAGACTTCACTAACTTCAAATTTACAGCTGTTTTTCAAGCTGAAGAACTTTACAGTTCTGATTTATATGCATGAGTGAAAAACGCCTGACTGGAATACATGGTCCTAAAAACCAGACATGCAAGTTGTGGCTTAACCCAACAGGCAGCTAAACCCTGCACAGCCATTCACTCACTCCTCTTCAATGGGATGGGGGGGAGAGAATTGGAAAAGAGCTAACATTCATGGGTTGTGATAAAGACATTTTCATAGGACAGAAAAGGAAGGGGAAATAACAGTAACAACAACAACAATGACAATGACAATGATGATGATGATAGAATATAGAAAACAAATGATGCACAGAGCAAGTGCCCAGCCAGTCCCTGAGAAGCAGCTGCCAGCCCTGAGCCAACTGCCCCCAGTTTTGTTGTTCAGCATGATGCCATATGGTCTGGAGTATCCTGTTGTTCAGATGGGGTCAGCTGTCCTGGCTGGCAGGGCAGCATGAGAAGCTGAGACATCCTTGCCTTAGTGTAAGCACTGTGCAGCAACAAACAACACGTGTGTTATTAACATTATTCTCATCCTAAATCCAAGCACTGTACCAGCTACTAGGAAGAAAATTAACACAAATGTATGACTTTGGCTGCATACTTGGACTGGCTGATACTGTTTTGTGTACGGGAAGGAACTATCAATTTGGACCAAGATCAGCTAAGTGATTATCAGCTTCTCACATTGAGGTATGGCTGATCTCTACCAAATGCTAATTATTTCATCATGTTAGCAAATACTCATTTCTTGGCCAGCACATTTATCACAATCTATCCCATATGTTGATTTAAACTGTCCTGTAAGATTAATAGTGGATGACAACTGGATCATTTAGGGTGTGACATACTTATCTAATTAGTTACAAGTATCCTCTCAATTGTTTATTTTCTCTACTGGGACAATTAAACCCCTATTACAGCCAGTTTCCTTCTCTGTAACTCAGACTGGAAGCATTTTCTTTTTCTCTTTTACCAACTTCACAAGATTCCTTTCAAAATCCTGTCTGAATTTATTGTCCTTCCAGTTATGCATATCTTCCAGTTTCCTTTTGTGTATCCAAATAATTCTTTATTCCCCAACACTATCTTGTTATTCTTCTTGAAACTTCTTTCCACATATACAAGCTTTGAACATGTGATTTCTGTTGTTGCTCATTTCTGTGTAAATAAACTTTAGGTAATAGCTCTTTCCTCAAACCTGATTTCAACAGGAAACATAAAGCACTAATAAATACCCAGTTGAAAAGAAATGTTTGTACTACAGAGTAAGCATTTCTCACTGGTTTGTCTGTCAATTGAAGGCAATTTAAATCTGCACAGTTATATGGATTATTAGTTAGAAATTGCCAGTGTTAAAGCCTGTCTCTATCAGAACTATGGAAACATCCCAGGTAAGAGTAACAAAGCAGATTGACTCTCATATCTCCATGATAAATATTCACAACTTGCATTAATCTTACTCACATGTAATTAACTAAATGGAAAAATCCTGCCACCAGTAATATAAGCATGACATCTAGTAAAAATAAGTTTTAAAATGCACATCAGGATGTAATACCAACATCATACCACAAGTTACAGAGTTATTTATATATTTGAATTTTCATTGATACACAGTTAGCTTTTCAAAGGAAAATATCTTAGACATTTGAATATTTCTAGAATACTGAAAAAATGTGGCCATTTTAAACTATGAATCTTCCTAACAAAACACACAGAAACATTTAAGAGTGATTAGTAAGGTAAGAGCAACAAATCAATTATTCATTGTCAGGAAATGTGTCTATTTAGATTAAGTGATCATAATATTATTTGTTTCCAACAAATACAATTCTCTGATCTTTAAACAATACATTATTTTGAAATACCTCTGATTTTATAAATTAGGTGACTGATTTATTTTTTAATATCTGGATAAACATACAAGTGAAATCTTTGTGAATCAAGACTTTCCATGCCAAGTCTCAACTGTGAGGGATTTTTTTATGATTAAGTATGAATTCCTGGAAAACATGGTTTATCATAGAAAAATTGGCAAACCTTTCACAGTATTTGCTCTAACAGGCGCCACTGTAATGGGCTGCAGATCTATGAATAGGCCAAGAACAGAAGCTAAAACTAACACTGAATAATACAATATGTTACTAAGTGGGAAGACAGGGTTTTCTTTTTTTAAATTATAATAGATGAGATTGATTTCATCCACAATTTACATAATGAACAACTTAACTAGCCTGACCTCATCATTTCTCAAAAACATTGTTTTGATAAATGATTCTCTTCTGAAATTTCATCTGGCAATGAAATTTTGGTCATCTTTGAAGAAC
This sequence comes from Corvus brachyrhynchos, assembly GCF_000691975.1. Lineage (NCBI taxonomy): Eukaryota > Metazoa > Chordata > Aves > Passeriformes > Corvidae > Corvus > Corvus brachyrhynchos. The sequence goes on from NW_008236029.1 coordinate 848,681, forward strand.
TGATTTATTCTCTTCTTATGCGCAAGAATTACTACTTGGAAACATAACTGAGCTTTCAAACAACACAACAGATGTAAGTTACTATCACTAGCAGAATTTTGCTCATCCCATGCTGGCCATAAGTCTTGAACAATCACGGAAACTCAAATTTCACAAATCCTTAAAAGCCTATGTGCATAATGTTATGGGCTGCAAGAGTCAGCTGGTGGCATCAGAATACAAAAACATGAAAGTGGCTGCTCTGGGTCAACCAAGGATCCACCAAAACCACTACTGCAGCAGTAGCCCAACACTAACATGTCAGTAATAGTATGAAAGTAGGACAAAGATATGTACTCCCTTTCACAAGAAGCTTCTCTAACACACATGAGGCCTGGCATGGCCATATGGAGACACTTACTGTAGAAGGGCTTGGAAACAGGTTTCTGCTGGAAAACATTTGTCCTGATAGAACCCTTGTAAGTGAAAGCCTCAGCCTGACCTTCCGCCACTCAGGAACTTCTTTGCCACTTCATGATGTTAATTCTACAAATCTGGTCAGGACCATGTAACTACAACATTCTGGCTCATATTTTTTCAGCTGATAATAGACCACGACTAACTTTTTTGCACAAAAGGGACAGCTGACTTGGCACGAAACTGAAAATGTTGAAATTTAGGCTTATCAAAAAAGCATTGAACCTGCAAGTCTCACAGGTACTGCCTGAGACATGAGAGACTAGAAACAATAAAGGAGAGTATGAACTGCTGTATGAGATTAGACTAATAAGGAGTAAAAGAAAGGATGAAGGTACAGCTCACCATAACAGTGTTTTCATGCTAAAATCAGGATATTTATTATCTTATGCCCATAAAGCCAGCTCCATTCCTGACATGATAGGCCATGAATCTACTTCTTTTGCAATGCCAACCTATAGCACCATGTAGCCATCAAAATGCTGCCACTTAAAACATGCAGCTCCATAACGTCTCATACAAAAACGTGTGCATCACTCCATCTCTAATTTAAATACCTTACAAATCAGGCACATAGTGCCTGCATTTTGGTTATCTGAGGTTTATGACTATAAAAAATAATTGCATGTTTTTGCATATGGCTTTCAAGCATCACAGTTTGGAAAGACTGGCCCAGGATGGTAGTTACAAAACATGAAAGCATGAGGAGACAATAATTTCTGATAAAATGACTGGTTAAGACTTCTGTTGTAAGCTGACTACATCAGACAACACATTGAAGTAAGACTTCTATCACCCTTGGTAAAGAAAACAGAAAATTATTTTCACTGTGATTAAATGGGGTCAGAAAAGAGAAAAGCATCTGTTAATATTCTGTGCTGAGGCAAGCTTATTCAGCCAACTATTGTGCTAATGCAAATGGCAACAGTTTGTTGCAGATGTGCAGTGGACTATAATGCAGCCAAATCCTCTGGGCTTTTTGAAGTAAGAAACTATACACAGAAGATGTTGGTGGTTTTAATAACCATTATAAAAGAGATTTTTAAGCACAGTGCCCCCTGCCTCAACCACCAAAACTGCAAATGTTCAGTTGTAAATGTTATTTTGAGAAGATTAAGATGTAGGTCGACTCAGAAATCAAAGTCCAAGTGGCTAAGGGATTTCAGGCTTCTAGATTGACATTTCAAGGCAGACAGAATCTTTTCAGGTTCTAGCCACTTATTATATTGATTTTAATTATTATTGTAGCAGAGAGACAGAGATAGAGTAACTATAAAATAGGGGAATTATTTTAGGATAGTAAAAAAGAGACACAAATGGTGCTAATGTCTCAGTTGTAAGAGAAGAGCATCCACAGTATAGCAAAGAACTACATTCTACTTTCAGCTACATCAAGTAAACTGCAGATATTTTTCTGGCATTACATGCTTCATATGAGTTCTCATTATTTTTTTTCCCATAGTGCTCCACAAGTTTCAGAAATTTTCTCTACAATCATGCTCAATGTTCCAGTGAGGTGTATAGCTTCCTATCAGCCATCTAGTCATATAAATTGCCCTTTCCTGGTAAAGCAGTGTCCACACCTGGACTAAAATGTGAGGTGCTCTAAATTACATAGCACCAAAGCACATATTACATCACTTTTTTTTTTTTATTAATAATGGAGAACCATATAATTAATAAAAAAGCCATGAACTTTTTACCTCTGGCAACATGCTGGCATTTTAAGACAGCTATTATAACAATTTTGATTAATTTACCACCACTTCAAATTTGAAATCAAACTATGCATATGAGAGAATGGTTGGAGTTAGAGAGGACTTTGAGATTAAAAAGAGAGGTCATCTGGTCCAACATCACCTGCTCAAGCAGGACCTTGCAGAGCCATTAGCCCCAGACTACGTTCAGGTGGCTTTGGAACATCTCCAAGATGGAAGGCTCCGCAACTTCTTTGAGCAACCTGTGCCAACACTTGGTCGCCTCACAGTGAAAAAGTGTTTCCTGATATTCAGAAGGAACCTTCTGTGTTTCAGTTCCTGCCCATTGCCTTGTTTCCACTCTCTCTTCAGGTATTTAAACACAGTAAGATCCCCCAAGCCTTCTCTCCAGGCTGAACAGCTTTGCTTCTCTCTCTCAGCTTTTCCTCACAGCAGAGATGCTCCAATCCCTTTAATCATCTTCACTGAACCCTTCACTGAACTCTCTCCAGTATGTCCATGTCTCTCTTGTACTGGGGAGCCCAGAGGTGGACCCAATACTCCAGCTGTGGCCTCACCAGTGCCGAGGAGAGGGGAAGGATCTCCCTCAACCCACTGGCAACACTTCTCCTAATGCAGCATAGGACACCATTAACCTTCTAGGCTGTAATGGGACATTGCTGGCTCAAATACATAAATACATTGAGATTTCTTATTTAAAGATTAGATAAATATATCCCATTCACTTAGATTACCTATTAAATACAAAATGGTATCATTACCAAACATCAAAATTGTCAGCAGACTGATAAAAATTATCAGTTTAGATTAATTATATCAATTAACTTAGTTTACACAGATTGAGAGATAGTTTGCAAAATTGAAAGAGTGAATTATAGCATTAATGAGTAAATAGAAAAGACATAAAGAGTGGAAACCTCTGTTTACTGAAGAAAAATAAAGTACAATCATAGGAAGCAGAAGTAAACCAGGGAAGTGGGGAGGAATATAGCTAAACAGGGAGAAATGAGTCAAAAACTGAAGCAAGAAGAAAGCACTCAGGGGAACCAGAGGTGTCTAGAAATAGTTTTGCAAAGTGTTAGAAGCCTGGTAGTTATCAGACACAACCAAAGCCATAACAGAAGGAATGACATGTGGACATTTTGGTGAATTTATGTTAAGTGATGCTTTTTGTAATCACCCACCAAATGAGGTAATTAATAATTTAATTATAATTTAATTAATAACTTAATTAATGCTTTTAAACTTAAATATTGTAATAGTTTTATGGAGGGCAGAAAACTCACATCATTATGCATGTCTGCTAAACTCAGCAACTTCAAAAGCGGAGGTTTTGATGAAGCTACAACAATTCCATGAATGCTTGAAATTGTAATTTTCCATTTGCACTGTGCCAGCACCTGTACAAGAATGGATCTATCTTTGTACAAGCATCCAGAGTGGAGAGTCACTCCATCAAACAAGAATATCAAATCTTGTCTCAGTACAGGATTGAAAAATTATGCATGATTTGAACAGAATATTATGAAATACTATGAATTTTCTTTTTCCTCAAGGGACTTAAGAAAACATATCAAATTTTTTTGTGGTTATGTTAGCGAGCTAAAAAAAAAAAAATACCCAGAAGTAGAAATGTCCCAACAAAAATGCACACTGTGAGCTACAGCTATGTCTCCTCTCCAAACTGCATTATTCCATTGAAAATCATTTATTATAGTAACCAAGAAATGGAGTTCTAGGGTTATTTAGTAGCCCCATCTTGACATTTAGAAAAATAGCTGCATATCAAGTATCAGAATTATACACAGTACAATAGCAATATAAGCATACAAAACAAAACACAATCCATTAACCACAATTTGAATATTTTCATATGCTTCTGCAATTCCTACTTTTAGCCACTACTGGAAGCTCCAAAATCCTGAAAGAAAGTTTGTTCTTATGGCATGATTTTGAGAGATTTTACATCCCTTTTTAATGGTAAGACAAATTAAATTATGGTCAAGAATTTTTGCAATTATATAGAAAGCTAAATATGCCTGAGGTCATGGTTAGGATTCTAGGGCTGTGGGTTAATATCCAGACTGTATTCAAGGACATGCTGTGCTACCATTATTCTAAACTAATATGTAATTCACAGGTATCTACAACACAAAAATCTCTATCCTTCTATTCCATTCCTTGATTTTAGCCTTGCAAAAATAGGGTATTCAATATGTGAAAATAAATTGTGTATATTTCCACTGACACCAGGCAATTCCAAGAATAGTGCAAAAACATTTTTATTGCCAAACTGTTTCGAACTCCCATTTCTAAACCAGTCGGGGGTTGGGGGGCTCCTTGTGGAGCGTTCAGCACATCTGACCACTAAGTTATTTGTCTTGTTTGGGCTGATATGTGTAACTGCAACATAGTCAGAAGTATTTCATAAATTAGGACGCTGCTTCTGAGAAAAACAAGAGAATATTTTTTTATGGGACTATTTGTAATCTAGCATTTTAAAATGGTGAATTTTAGTGTGGAGAAGTGTAAGGCTATGAAAATCCCCCAGCACGCTCTGCAATACCATTACTTTGGGCAGAAAAGACTAACTTTACATCTTCACAAGCCCCTGAGGGATTTCGAACAGCAAGTCCAACTAGAAGTCAGTAAGACATTTTTGTAATGGAAGGAAGGAAACTTTGAACTCACTCATCCCTCTGAAAGAGTACTCTTCAGTAGCAAATGTTCAAAAGTGCTCAGCATGCTCCGTAGGGCATGATAATAACAAAACTGTTATGGAACAAATTTTTGAAAGCCTGAACAACAGCAGCTGTGTATTAAAAGAAGCATCAATAGCGAAAGATTAAAATTATTCTAGCTGCAAGCATCTTCTGGAGTTAGGAAATACCAGTGAGCCTGGAAGCCCACAAACACTTTTAGTTCTGTGTATGTACACATACATTTTAGTATTAATATTATGTCTCAACAGATCACTATTGTCCCAGTCTCTCTAATGTGGGGATGTTAGCTTTCAGGGATGACACAGTAAGCTTTAGGTATAAGTAAAAAACATGATATATACCAAACTTAATCAGAAGAAATCTAAGCACAAACAAAATCTAAGTTCCCATATCTTAGCTAAATGTGTTGCGTGGTAGAAAAATAAAAACAGAATAATAAATGTTGGCTCTTGAGGTACAGTAACTCAGACAAAAATGTTTCTACATTTTAGTATTATATACATAATTAGATACTCAATTTCATGGTATTTTTCCTTCAAAATAAAGCTAGAGTGTAATAAACACTGTACGAAGCCTAAAGCAAGGAAGATCTAGATCTGATTTTTATTATCACTATGTTTATAACTTTGGCAGAAAAACACTCCAAAACTTCCAAACTAGGCGAAGTACCTCTTACATTTATCTTCAGAAGTGTAAGATCACCATAAGTACATTTTAGCTCATTTTTAATGGAAAAATGTGTTTGCTAGCAAAGATGAGATTATGGAGCTTGTTTAGTACTAACTTCTGCCAAGCATAAACAATGTTTCTCTGAGTTACTACTGACTCATATGGCTAATGGCAGTAACTATTATCACTTCATTTTCTGTAAAATGGCTTAGGCTTGAAACCTCCCACACTTGACCCTTGTGATAACTCATGACTGTTAAACAATCAGCAAGTGCTTGCTTTCCAAATCTCATACCTGAGGTAGCACACTGACATCACTACCTTTCAACAGCCCTTAGAATGAGCTCTTTTGATTTTCACTTTGGCTCAGCTGAACACCATATTCACATGACCACTACTGTAATAGGACAACTTCAATCAACTCAGCTTTGAAGACCACAAGTAGCACATTTAAAAGAAAGCTACTTTTTACTAGCGGAACGTAAATATAACTGAAGACTGAAGTATTTTTATCTGAAGCAGGAAATTGCTGTGCTTAATACAGGATCTGGAAAGTCTGACTATATCAAAACCGGGTTTAGTGCAATCTCTTTTTGGACGCACAATTATACCTATTCAAGACAAATGAAACTGCTGACAGGAACCAAGGAAGTAAATTACCAGCTATTATTTTGTTCAGTCACAATGCATTGCATTAGCTCATTTTTTAGAGCTTAATAGAGAAAACGAATTTCTAATCTTCTCAAATTAGCATGCCAGATATTGCACTGAAGTGTTCCTTCACTAATAACACTTAATTTTTTGCTGCTGACTAGGTTTTACGTAAATACCATGAAAACCAAATGTTTTCATACAGAAATACATCAGAGTTTTCACATGAATACCTAAATGAGACACATTGTTTTAGCAAACATTGAAAACTCTAAACCAGCACCTTTAAATATGTTCCCTTTGGGGTTGGATGTCAGGTAAAAGTTTGACAACCACATTGAGTCAAAAATCATGAGCCAATTGCAAGTAAAACTTAAAACCACTGGATTCTAATGGAATAATAATTTCCAGTGCTTTTGTTTAATTTCTGGTGTTGAAACATTCAAAGTGTCCATTTTCTCCAACTTTTGCCTGCAGCTATGAAGACTGGAAAAACAGCTAAAACATTAAAAGTGTTATTATGTGGTGGTTCCAGCAGCTGAGCTTTAAGAAATCAGGAAACTGGTGACAAAAATTACACAAGAAAGCAATACAGGGAACTACCATTAATGTCCTCATTACTACTTTATTCTCTAAATCATTTTAGGAAGTAATAAGGTAAAGCCTTTTTATAACAATCCCTGCAAGTGATAGACAGTAAATTTCACTGTTAAGAGTTCTGCTGAAGGAAGTACCTGAGCTTCCTCAAAGTGTCCACAAGGGACAAATACTCTTACAGATTTCAGGGCATTTGTACCTTTCCTTTGGCAGCTGAAGCATTGCCACGCTGGCAGCATTAGTTTCACTCCCTAAAAAAGTGTTGTTCCAAAATCAGTCATTTTTGATTGAGGGAGAAGACAGAAGTTTGCACATGAACTGTTGTCAGTAAGAAGGCCTTCCCTACTCTTTTGTCTGTTACTGTCTTAGAACAAGACCATTAGAAAAATTACTGTAAGTAGTACAAAAGGTAAACACACCAATTCAATTGCTATTGAGCTGACATAAAGCCTCTACCAATTCTAGAGAATTTACACACTTAGTTGTCCAACTAGATGAAATTTTGCTTCACATAGAAAAATAAAACTCCTATCAATAGATCCACACCCTTCTTTAATAGCCCTGAAAGATGATACAGAGATGCTGACTTGAACAACTGTCTAAATAAGAATAATAAATTTTAAGTGGTTGTTTTGAAACATGTTGCTCCCAGCTTTGAAGTGAATGCACTGATGCAGACAGTTATAACTCCAAGTCCAGCAGCACTATTTAAACTCTTATTCTACACTCATTTGGGGAAAGTGTGTTTCCTTTTTTTTTTTTAATAATTTCTTCTAGGACAACGTTTGCTGAATTAGAGAGACATTCTAAAATCGCTCAATGAAGCAAGAAGGACTTTAGTTATATTCTGGCTCCTATTTTACATTCACTTTTAAGTTCTGAGATCCCATTACTTCCTGGAACAAGTAATAATTACAAAACAGATAGATTTGCTTCTCATTTAAACCAACCAAGCAATTAAACTTTACTGGCTTTGATGGGACTTCTGACTTTTGGCAATAACCATCAAGAAGTTCACACTCATCAATGCTATGAGAGATTAATAGCAACTCATCTATAAAACACCACCAACCTATTCCAGATAAGTATCTCACCCAAAGATCTAGGAGGTGAATGCTTTATAAGCTTGACACAATTTCAGATACTGTAAACCTATGACACTGTAATAAAAGGGGGAGGATGTTCCCCTCCGAAGAAATGGAATTTCTTTTATCTCTCTGAAAAAAATAATTCAGATGTTTGGAAGAAAACTAAGAGAAAAGTAAAATATTCTTATTTCACAACATACTCCACCCAAAAAAACATTATTCTGGAAAAGACATATGAATCAACTTTTTCTTTAGAGCTTGAAATTTTAAGAACAATTACTTATTTAATTTAAAAACTCCAGTTGAAAGAACTATTCAGCATGTTATAAAACTTCTCTCAAAACACTTTGCTGTTTTTTGGGTCGTCTCTGTTTCTGAGTTCTGCAGAAATAATAAATCCTCTTCTCTTTTTCCTTGCCACAGCTGCAAGAAAAAAATGAACTTTATCTCCCAGGATTTTTCCATTTATATGTCTAGGGCTCATGATCCACTGGCTTCCCTTGTTCTCAAAAGAGGAATTATCACAGCCTACACTCAAGCTGGCACTGGATTGTAGACACGATTAACAGAGTCTGGTGGTAGAATAATCACATGCTGAGTGCTGGGAATTACATCTGATAGCATCTATTCATCCCAAAGAGAACATATATACAATCACCTTCAGTGATTATGAAAATCTGATTCTGACCTTGCATCAGAATGTCAGTAATTTGTATTATCACACTGACACAATGTAATGATCTTGAAACAACTTCCTTTTGTTTCAGACTCATCTCCCTTTATTCTGCCACAGTACTTTCAGCTAGAAACCTCCCACCAGTTATTCCAGTTGCCTAACCAGAGCAGTAACCTGAAGCCTGACACAGGACTTGCTCAGTAGATATTTTTCATCTGTCAAGTTTTTATGGCCCAGAAATTTCTTCAGCCATCAGTTATCAAATACAATGTCTTTTTTCCTGTTGTAAATACACTCAAATAGTCCTACTCATACATCACTCTTAGTGCTATATGGCAGAGATGCAAACTGATTTTTAGTGTATCTCTCCTCCACAGTGTTTTGCAATGCTTAAAATTATCCTCTATATTTGACCAAATTGTGGTTTTTCTTTGCAAACCCCGGCAGAAGTTTTTTCTTCTTGTTTAGATTTTACAAGGAACAGATGGTAAATGAGGAGGTAACAAAATAATCTGGTCCATAAATTCAGAGCAAAAATAAAAAGCTGGAATTTAACCATCTTTTTGGTACTTTATAACTAGCTTTGTTTTAGAAACCCTTTAAACATTTGTCATGTCAAGTAGTAGATACATGTAGCAACTTTGTCAGTATTGAAGATACTATAGTATTAAAGATAGATGCAATCTAGCTTTAGGGCAACTATGCTAGATCTGATCAAAGCTGCTTGGCAGTTGCCTCTAGTCAACAGCTAAGGTTTCATTGTGCAACATTAAAAGCAATTAAACAAAAAAATTTGACAGTTTTTATAGTACTCTTTCTACTGTGCTGAACTTTTTGTATAAGTACAATTGGCAACCCACTCAAAATGTTCACATTTGTATCTGACAGTGAAGCAGAATGATTTAAGAGCCGGCTGCCATTTTCATCAGAAGTTCACTCTAACGAGTGTCACGGTGTTAACATGGGATATTGATGCCATTGGAAATCCCTGTGATCTTTATGCTCCATGATAGTTCAAGCAGCTATGCTGGAGTTGCAAGACATACCTCTTGCTTGAACTTCTTAAAGTTTTTTTATAAATCTGACATGCTGTAAAGCACCTGCTTTGGAGTCCTACTGCTGCTGCTCTTTGCAACTATGTACCTCTGACTTAGTACCAGGTTTGCAGAAGTCATCACACTTATGTGTATGATCAGCTACGAATGCCAAGGAATGCTCACAGAAAACCAACAAAAGGCTTAAAATGGACAAATATATGAACAGCCAAGCTAATCAAGCTCTGTAAGAAGAATAGTCATAAAACATAGTCTAAAATTTGCTATTGTATCTGCAATATTTTTACACAGTAAATAGATGTGCAAACTTGAAGGCACTGTGTAAGGCTTTATAAACTCAGCCTCTTTTGAACTCCAGTAGCCTTCTACCTGATTCACACTGCATAAAGAAATACAAACTGATAAACTCTCACATTAAATAGCAAAGATGATGTAGATACTAACTCAGTGGAGGACACTTTAAAACAGACTTTTGGGGCCCCTTCAAAATCTAAATAGTGCTAGTTTAGACACACAAAATAAATATGTTTAAGGTAGAGGACTCATTGCACAAAGGGGCCCTGCATTGTGTCCATCATGATTAATACTGCTTCTGTGTTTGATCATTTGGTGCAGAATGTTATACTGACACAGGGAAAGTACTGAGATATCTCCATGGTATTGCATTGCTCTTTACATGTTACTACTCATTTTAGGCTAATTTAGTCTTAAGACTGTACTCAGAAAATTATTTAAACCTACTCATTTTTAATGGGTACAATACCATGTAAAATCAATGCAGAGTAGGGATTCCCTGTTCATCACGAGCAATTCTTGCTTTCTATCTCTCTTTTCCTATGCTCAGGTTCCCACTCCTTTACCAAACACTATCTACAGTAATTTTTGTAGTTCTTCAGAATGAACTAGGAATTCAAAGTGTTCAAGAGGAAGTTCTTTGCATTCACCTCTGAGGTGTAAAGCAAAATGTACTACAGGAATCAGTGGTGCCCAAACTTCCCAATCTGAAATAAAATATCTCAAATTATTTCAGAAGCTCTAAAAAGACAACAACAAAACAAAACAAAAAAAAGAAACAAAAACAACAAAAAAAGGCAAAACCAAGCAACAATTAAAAAAGAAAGAAAGAGTAGCAGAATCTTTCTTCCATTCCCCTTTTTCCATTGCCCTTCTTCTGCTGCTTATGAGAGGTAAAGATGCAGACATATCTAGAAGCTTTCTGTGAAGGACTTTCACAGCACAGCCTTAAAAATCAGTGCAGTTGACTCCAGCCTAGTTCTAACACTGGTGGTCACACAAGTGAGAGCAGCTGGGGAGATTGTTCCTTCACATATTCCCTCCTGGCACTCCCCCTTCACTTCTCTAGCTGTCTGGTGCAAGTTAATTAAATTAAATCTGGCCTGCAGCAGAGCACTGGAAGCTGCTGCATTTATGCATCGAGCAGTGTGCCCTTCCAGAGTTATTGTAAGCCTCTCTGTAATAATTAGACAGGAATAAATCCCACAAGAGAATGAGTCCCCCAAGTTAGCATTCTTGATCTATGCACCCATAGAGCAAATCACAGTTCTTCATCCCAAACGTAGTACCTCATGACCTGAAAACATTTTATCTGCACAGCTCCCTGCCAGATCTAATAAATCGTTTATCTCAGCAGGGACCATTAACTCCTGCACAGCATTATGCTGACACTTTTAAACTCCACATTTCTTGAGCTACTTTATGCAGCACCAACTTAGGAGTCTCTGAACTACACATCACTGTAGAATTGCACATTGTTTGCCTGATTTTAAAAGGCATTGGAAATCATTCAGTGAATCAGTATGTGTGAACAGGCTTTACCTTCTCCTGTTGGCTAACAAAGCCATTTATTAGGATCCCTATGTCTGTACCTTCAAGATTTTTTTCTGCCCGAAGAACCAAACAACAGGAAGAAGCCATGGCTCTTTTTCTCAGATTATTTCCTCTCTCCTCCTCTTTCCTGGATTCTTTACCCTCCACATTTGCCCTCATTGGTGGTAGGATAAGAAGTGAACAACTTCTACTGAATTTAGCCTGAACCTGTAAGGCTCCTGTCTTAGGCTACCTTAGGCTGCAACTAGCTAGCAAGCAAGCAGGCCACAAAGCATTCAAAATGATTCTCCAGAGTAACAAAGCTATTATGTAGGGTAGAGACAGGACATCACAATCACAGTTACAGCAGTGTAATGAGTTTCTATCTTAACAGTCAAGCAGCTGCAATTAGCTTGTGTACACTGCTGGCCTACTGCATGTGGGAGGGTGATAGGTACTTAGACAATTTGCATTGGTACTGGACAAGGACCATGCTCATGGTTATTGGACCTGATAGTCACCAACACAAATAATCATTGACATCAGTGACATCAAGATTGAAGGAAACCTGGGCTGCTGTGATCACGCACTGTTGGAGTTTGTAGTCCTGCAGGATATGGGTCAGGCAAAGACAAAATTTGGTACCCTGAATTTTAGGAAAGCAAAATTCCAGCTGGTCAAGGAATTAGTCAAGAGGATCCCCTGGTCCTAATTCTATTAGTCAATAGAAACCCCTGGTTTCCCCCCAGGAAACTGCCCTCAGGGACAAGGGAGTAGAACAGAACTGGTAGAACTTTAAGGATGCTTTCCTTAGAGCACAAGAGTTCACAATATCCAGGTGTAAGAAATCAAGAAAAGAAGGCAAGAGATCAGCATGGCTGAGTCAAGACCTGCTGGTCGAACTAGAGGACAAGAAGGAAATGCACAGGCAATGGAAGCAGGGCCAGGTACTCTGGGAAGAGTATAGGCACTCTGCCTGGATGCATGGAGATAGAGTCAGGATGGCCAAGGTGCAGCTGGACTTAAACTTGGCAAAGAACACAAAGAATAACAGGAAGGGCTTCTACAGGTGTGTCAGCCAGAAAAGGAAGGTCAAAGAAAGTGTACCCCCTGATGAGCAAAACTGACAAAACTGGTAACAACAGATGAGGAGAACACTGAGGTACTCAAAAACTGTTTTGCCTCAGTCTTCACCAATAACCTCTCTTCCCACATCACTTGAGTGAATGGACTGGAAGACAGGGGGAGCAAAATACATCCTACTGAAAGAGAAGATCAGGTTCACGACTACCCAAAGAACCTGAATGTACATAAGCCTATGGAGCCTGATGAGATGCATCCCAGAGTCCTGAGGGAATTGGCTGATGGAGTTGCCAAGTCCCTCTCCATGATCTTTGAAAAATCATGGAAATCAGATGAAGTACCAGGTGACTAAAGAAAGGGAAACACTGTACCCATTTTTTAAAAGTGCAGGAGGGAGAACCCTGGGAAATACAGACCTGTCAGCTTTACCTCTGTGCCTGAGGATATCATGGAACAGTCAGGATGTGACTCTTGTACCAATCCTGTGAATACAAATACTATCTGTATGGCCTAATAGGTTTATTACTTAAGAAGAGACTTCTGTGCAAGGAAAGCCTTACTGAACCTTTTAAAACTGAGGAAGGCTGATTGCTCTCTAGCCATGCCACACCTCAGCAGATGGCTCTCCAGACCTGCCATACCAGGCTTGTGGTTTGGCAGAGGATATGCACAGAATTGTGCCTAACTGATTGATCCTAAGGGAGGAACATATAATCTCAGGCAGGTGAGTGTTTGCTGGTTTCTCTGCTGTGACTGAATACACTATAATGTACAAAACACTGTGACACTAGAGACACTATAATGTACAAAAATAGCTCTTTAGTCAAGAATCAGAAATGAGTATGTATACGGCTTTTCCTCCTCCAAGTGGATTGTAGTTTCAGAATGAGCAAGAGACAAAAACCAACAGGAGTTACTTCACAAGGGTATGCACAATAAAATCCATCAAATACCTTTTATGGACAAATTCAATCTGTGCACTTGGATCAGCCACAGCTCTTTTCAGTATTTGTATTTCCATGTGGATTAGCAGCTGGCTCTCCTTCAGTATTTTTAAACAACCCTGAATTGTATAATTGCCATGGGACCATTCTAACTCATACTCTGGTCATTTACAAGGATTTACACTCTGGTACACTCAGTTATTCATTAAAAGCAGTAACTCCCACAGGAGACACTGCATCACTCAATACTCATGCTACTTCTGAAATATGGTCTACTTAAAGAAACACACATGTTGAAAGTACTTATCTGGTCTAAGATACAATAATAGCAATAAATAAATTGTGCATGTTACCTTTTAATGATTGGGAAAACTATGTTAATGTCTTCCCAAGAAAATAGTTCCTACTACTTTAATTAAAAAGGAGGCTTGAAGAATAATTTATATTCAGAAGAAAGGGGAAAATGTTCTTGAGTTGGCTTTTCTGCACTGCCAGTAATTCCCTCGAAAGCCTTTAAAAATAAGTTGAAAATGTATCCTCCCAATATGATAAAACAACACATAAATTTCCACAGGCTGAATCATCCTGATAAAGTATGTAGAGTTAAAACCTCATACTCAGTGTATATGGTCCATTACAAGATACGCTTTGGGCAGAGGTACTAAAGAGGAAAACTAAAACAGAAATCAAATTACAACAATCCTTTTCCACAAAAGTGTTTTGCTAATGTCATGAAAGGTACCCTCTACAGGTCACTTTAGACAGATTTAATTTCTATTTTATGTGTTTTTAAATTCTGCTTCACTCAAAGAGACTGAAGTCTCTTAAAAGCTTTAAAACAACCCATCAGTTAAAAGAGCAAACCAAAACCACACTTCACTACAGCAGCACTCCAAGGAAATTTAGGCTAGTTATATCTATCTAAGCTAAGTTACAGGTTTCAGTGTAAGTAATGCATTATTTCACCACATTCACACAAACCCACAAATTTTAATTTGCAATTATCCTAATTGCAATCATAACCCATAGTAATATTTATCCAGACAAAACCAGCAAAAATATTTTTTAGGAGCACAGTGACATAGTAACAAGCTGCCTCAACTCCCATGCAAGAACCACCATCCCATTTTCAAGGAAAACACAAACCCAAACACTGAACAGTTATCTAAATGACCTAAATCTTAGGAGGGTTATTTTCAAAAAGTGTTGATATTTTTTCAGAGCACTTAACTGTTTAACTGTTTACTTTAACTCATCTGATTTCAAGCACGTAGAAAAAGGAGGAGGATCAGTCAACAGCTACATCTTGTTCATGAAGTTTTCATGAGCCATCTCAACCGTCAAGCAATGTGATGCCATCTAGTAGGAGCAAAGAGGAGGCACTCCTGCAAAATCTGCATGTTGGCCTTTGATGGATGGTACTTAGTTTCAGAATTGAACATAACTGCTACTCAAACTGACGTTCCAGTTTATGCGGCTTATAAAAACTATTTCTAACTACTTTTCAAATATGAGTCTAATTGGATTGCAATTTGCCTTTGGAAAATAACTAAGGAACGGATTGCTCCCAACAATGTAAAAGAAAAATAACAACAATTGCTTAAAAGTCACAGTGAGTTTATACTTGAACTCATTTTAATGAATATGAATCAAATACATGCACAATACAGTTATTTGTTCTCTTAGCTCAAAAAAAAAAAAAAAAAGTACAAGAAATATCCATGTAAGGTTTTGTTTCTAAGAAGGATTATAGAAAATATGATACTTTGATGCAGAAAAGAAAAATCAGAGTTTCTTGCTTTATTTGAGTTACTTTATAGTATGCTATCACCTGAGAGGTATACTGCCTAACTTTTACCTGCAAATCTAAGAGGCATCAGGTACAGAAGTGCTCCAATACAGGCACATGCATGCATGTACATCTAACTGTCAATGAATGCAAAGGTCATGAAAATATGTCTACAAATTTGCTGTACATTTCTGTATTTTCCACTTTGAAACAAATAAAAACAACATCATTTTTCCTATAATTTGTATATCATCATCTCTGAAATAAGCATATGAAGAGGAACAGAACTAAGACCAAAAAAGGGAGAATATTTGATGTCTGAGGATTGTGAGAGCAATGGCTAATCCTGATTTTCTCACAACTGGAGAAAATTGGAGGCTGGATTGGATGACCTTCTGTGGTCCTTTCCAACCTGAAACTACTTATGATTCAATTTTCACTCTTTTTATTGTTACCAAACAGGGATGAAAACACTTCTGGTCTTCTTAGAAGCTGGTACAATCTTAATTGACTATTGATGATATAACTATAGCTCCTGTCTATGTACCTCAATTAAAATACATAGTCTAGTTGCAGGCACTCTCACTGAAATGAGCAATATTATGTGTTTCATTTTCTTCAGGGTGTAGATTTCCTTTACAATTGGTTTTCACTGCCTGCAGTCCCTTCTGAGTGTGATCAGCTGAAGGGTAGAAAAAGACCCACATTTTAATACTCACAGCACAACATTCTCTGTACAAAGCAGATGTTGACAATCCAGACAAGCAGAATCTGCAGCTGACAAAGGCCTGTTTCCTGAACAAATGTACTAACAAGCATGCCAGGCTCTGAGGGTTAAGCCACACTATAAAACAGTTCTTGTTTCCTGGAAAGCCTCCAAAATACATTGGACTACTATTTTGTCCCTTCTTGTTCCCATTTATTAGGTCCTTCACAAAATGTGCAGAATGGCCATCAACTAAAATACCCACAAAAATATTTTCTCATTACTATTGCTTTCCCACCGTGCACTGTGCAAATAAGCATTTTTGGTGGAGTTTACTTCTTGTGAACTGATGCTGAAGCAGGTTTTTCTTCTCTCCTTCTAAAGCTTGGAGTCATGCTTTGTAAATGAAAATTATGGGTTATATTTTCAAACAAGCTAAGGCCAAGTCTTCTTGGCCAGCCTGGCACACACAAAATACATGGAGGAGGAAAGCCTGCTTGGTAATACCAGGATTCTAGCAGAGCCAGTACTCAGTGGAGCTACACTTAATGAAGCTTCTACCTGTCTGGTGAGTGCAAACAAGGGCAGATTTGGTCCAACATAACTGCAAAATTAACAGAGAGCTGCAGGAGGCAATGATGGTATATTGGTTGTACATTCTGTGTACCACAGTCTTGTTTAATATATTGATAAGTCTTGTAAATCCTAGTTTTAGTCTTATAGCGATAAATAATATTCCAATGTCTTAAAGAACCATGCAATACCAACAAAGTAGTATGATCTGTTCGTAAATCTTGTCATCTTCCCCTAAGCCACAACACTTTATGTTTGCTACCATCCCTGTTCACATCAGGCCTCAACCTATAAGATAATCTTTTCTAAGCAGGATCATTTTCTTTTATGTCCAACTTGACACATACATTTATGTCATGACATTACTAGCAATGGAATGAAATCCTCAATTTACTAAAAATGTCCGAAAAATCAAACTTTTCTCTAAGATATGAAAAGTCACAGCAACTCCAAAATACAGTCCTATAGCTGCATTTCTATAGTTCTGCTGGTCTTTCAGTGTTTTCTTAGACTGCCATAGTGCATTAACTTAAAATAGAGGTATATTGTGCTACGAATCTTGTAGATCCTATGCATGATTTTGAATTTAGACGTGTGCAGCATTCAGCCAAAGACAACTAAGTGAACAGATCAAATAATAATAAATAAATTAAGAAATCAGCACTTTTAACTAAGCTTTTATCCTGGTTAAGGCTAAACTTGGAAATGCATTAAACAGTTAATATTATATTCAAAACATTACACATACTTTGCATATAATTTCAACAAGAATAAAATAGGCCAAATGAAGATATTTCAGCACTATAGCATCCACAGTAAAGATTTGATTTGCTCCTATTCCCTACAACCAGTCATTCCAGCTTTTCTCTAATCCACAGTAGAAGTTATCAGAAATTCTGCAAAGCTCAAACAGGAAACACAGTGTTCTTTCAGCATATACCCACAGCATGTTCTGCCATTCAGACAGAATCATTCAGACTGGTTCCCAGTCCAAACATCTGTTCTCAGTAGGATCAAGACTATTCAGACCAGATTGTTCAAGGGTTTGTCAAGTCAACTCTTAGAAACTTCCAAGGATGATGCCTACTCAGTCCAGGACCAATCCAGCCAAGTGCTTGACAGTCCTCATTGAGTTCAACAACAACAACAACAACAGTCCTTGCTGTTCCTGGACCAGACTTTGCCACTTAGGCTATCTGTTCTTGTGGCAACAGAGCATGACCAATAAGAGAAAGAAAATATGGTGGTTATGTTTACTGAGCCCCACCTAGAGAATGCCCTAGCCTTGACTCAAAGGCAGAAGGTGTTTGTAGGTATTTGGCACTGAGACAGACTGCAAGTGCTATGTATAAATAAAGGTCTCAAAAGAGTCCCAGCTTACAAACTTTTCAACATTAGGTACTACAATGTAGATGTATCAAAAAACTCAAAAGAATGTGATCAACTGCCTGATCACAAATATCATTCACTGGTGTTATATTTATTTTGACTGTATTTTATTTCACACTTATGAGGAAAAGATTCATTGTCGCTGGAAGGAATCTCATGAAATTCAACAAAGTGCAAAGTCCTGCATCTGGGAATGAATTACTCGCTGAAAAAATAGGGGCTGGATATGGACTGGCTGGGGAACAGCTCTCCTGGGAAGGCCTGATGAAATTTGAGCAAAGTGTGAGCCAACTTTGTGCCATAGCAGCAATGATCACTTCCTTCAATCTGCTGACCTGTTAATACAGCCTGAGAGCAGATTAAGGAAAGTGATCATCTCCCTTTATTTGACATTCATCAGACCACATCTAGAATACCATATGCAGATTTGGGTCCCCCAGTTCAAGAAAGAAAGATAATGGTAGAGTTTGGCACAGCATCACCGACACGGTCAGGAGCTGAAGCATTTACCCTGCGAAGAGAGACTGAATGAACTGGGTTTGTTGAGCCTGGAAAACAGAAGGCTTTGCTGAGCTAGAAGGACTTGGGGGTGCTGGTGGATGAGAGGCTGGACATGGGCCAGCAATGTGCACTTGCAGAAGTATTAGTTTGGCATAGAGTAATATTCAAGTATCAGATAGCTTGAAGAATTGCAGTCTGATGAACACTAAAATAGCAGAGAACTGCTTTGCTTGCTTATGTAACACTTAATATGAAAAATTAAATCAACCTGCAGGTTCCTGGAGTGCACAAACAAAAGAGAAGCAATTACTGAGGTGAACATGACAAACATAAAAATAAGAGGTACAAATAAAATATTTATAGTAAATATATGGGAAAACATGAAGAGAGCAAGATTTATCAGTCTATCGTACATTTCAGACTGCTGATTGCCCCACTGGCTGTAACATGATTGCTGTTTTTTAAAAATTCTCATGTTCTGTCTTTTTGGACTAGAGGAGAAAACTCCTAACTGGGAAGAGACCAGCACAGGTAGAAGGTAGCCCGAACAATCCCAGTCTCCTTTGTCTAAGTCTAACCTCTCAAAGTGGGATTCATGTTACAGTCAGGCCACAGGGTAACTTATATAACATTAACAGATACACAAATGTGATATTTCCACAGGGTAATAGCAGTTAAATCAATTACTACTGACACTAAGAAAATATCAGTAACAAATATGAAATCAGTGTTATTCTTATTTTGCTGGCTTCAGTAGGAAAGAAGTGAAATCATCTTTCACTTGTATTCCAGTTTGTATCTCTACAACTCTGCAAATACTGGGGAAGTGATAAATAATTCATCAAAAACCAGAGTTGTACCACAGCCATATGGCCAGCTGGGTAGTATCTTAAAAATATGAAGCTGAAGTACTTGGTAAGAAAACAGAATTTAACTTTCCTTCTACTGCAAGTATGTAAAAATCTGTTTTGGAAGTTTCCCTGTAGTGTGGACCATAAATAGTAACTGTAAAATGTACAGAAGTAGAAAGCACATGACAAAAGCACTTTATTTGACCCTGTTCTACCAAAAATATCCTTACTTCCTGTGCTCAATTTAATTCATCACAATCTACAATAATCTTAGCTATATAATCCAACACTTATTCTCCACATTTGTGTGAGTTTATGTACTGAGAACATTAGGATGAAAGGATTTATTAACAGCCTCTCAACTGACATTTACAGGGATTATGGTTCTTCAGGCTCCCAGAAGTGCTAACCTTACAATTTTTTTCACTTATTTCTTCAGTTTAAAAGTTCAGTTACAAAATTCCTAACATTAGGAAAACACCATATTTTTAAAGACACCGAATCTCTTCCTTAGCAGCCAGGACCTGTAACCCGTGTCTGTGCCTCCCACTATGTCACAATGATCAAATAAGCAATACAACATTCTGAGTGTCTAACGGGGCAACCTGCTAACTAAAATATGATAAAGGAACAGGGTCTTAGACCAGCCCTGTATATAATATAAATTAAAACATACTACAAAGCAGGAGTTGTATACTGGGCAGCCTCTGTGGCTTCCTCACCTACAGAGATAACCAGGTCTGGGAAAGACTTACTCTAGGCACTTAAAACATCACTAATACTCTCCCAGGAGTTTCTTAGGAGAGAGAAAGAAGTTTATACTCTGGGAGGTGTTTTATATGTTGGCACAGAAGCAGTATTAAACACTGGTATTCAGTGTGGAGAGTTCAAACCTGAAATTTTGTATATATTTATTTTTTTATCTGAAAACAGATGCAGGAAATTCCACACCATGGGAGGAGAGGACTGTAATCTTTAGGATTTACTGGAGCCCACGAAAGAGTACTACAAGTACTACACTGAATTTGTATTTGCAGTAACAACTTTCCTGATATGTAGTGACAAAAAAGCCAAAGATTTGATCAGAGATCTTAATATAGAGACAATATGGACACTAGGCAATAGATATCCTCACTCTTAGGAAGGCCACTGGGCCTTTGAAAAGATAAATTTGAGATGTAAATCTTTAAGCAGTGACCTGAATTGGTGGACAAGAAAATTTCAAACAACCTAAGAGAATATGCCACAAAAAGGTATGAATGTTTGATAGCTCCAAATTAACACAGTTACATGAACATGCTACAGCATTCTTGAATATTATGGTCCACTTAAACACACTTCTCAAACTATTCACAACTATTTGAATAATTTGTATCCCAACTAAATTATCACGACTAAACCCACATTTCTACTTGCTAGCAGTTTTTATAGAAGCTGGACACTGCATCCATAAAATACCTCCCTCTATACACACTGGGTACATAAATGACTAAATCTGTACCACATGATGTTGAATTGAAAAAATTCTGCAATCTTCTCAAATTTTCCACTACAAGCTCAGCTGCATGCATTTGAAGGCAAATGAAAGGAAAGAAAGAAAACACTGACTGGAGATTTAGTAGAACTTGACATGGGCCCTTTTTATTTCCTTTCATTTTAGCAGTAAAACATTTCCTTAGCTGATCTGATTACTACCTCCATTTGGGGGCTTCAGAGTCTGTTAGAAGTAACTGGAACACTCAGCAGGCTGCAAGCACTAGCAAATGTAGCTACCCTGCTGTAGAGGCAGATGACTAACCTTCAAAGATACCATGACACTCATAACATGGCAGCCCAAATCAGCCTTCATTTTTACCTTTTCATCTTCTTTCCTATAGAGATGTTAATTTTGTAGGTTCCATTCTTCAATGCCTTTGAGAAGTTTATTTAGGTTGCAGATTAACTGTGCTGTACAATGCATCCCTGTACCACTGTGACTATGCCCTGTGTGTGCATCCATCCATGTGTGTATGAATACAGGGAGTGGGACAGGGAAGCAAAGTGCATCATAGACTGTCAACCTGGATAACAGAGAATCAACTTCATATACCATTACAGACTGTCTCACAGTCCTAGAGACAAAAATGAAGCTTACACAGATTTAATCCATAAAATAAAACTCTATGTATAACGTACATATCCACTGGTAGGCAGAATATTCAAGCCAAAACAGACACCTTCAACAATCCCAGAATACAAAGCAACTCATTTAAGTACCTTTTCTAAGACTGTTTGAGGTTTATCTTATTCATCATGTTATGGCTTTCCTCAGGATTCTTCGACCCTTTATTTCTTTTTTTATTTGTCTGATTTCACAGTTGACCCAGTATATTAGTTTGAAAACAAACCAGTGGGAGGCACCAAGTCAGAATAACAATTTAATAGGGAAATCAAACAAATAAAGGCAGAAAACACCGGGTTAAATTGACAGAGTCAGGATACATCCTGACACCCTGTTAGTCAGGGTGGTGGTAGCAGTCCATTAAGATGGTGGCTGCAGATCTCCTGAAGTGATGGATGTGGTTCTGTTGAAGCAGTGATCCTGTAGAAAGGGCCTGCTGTTCCTCGGAAGCTCCAGTGATGGCTGTGTAGCTCCTGTCCTCTGGGAATCCAGTGGAAAGGGTGTCTGTGGTATTCGGAATCTCAGATTATATCCAGGATGGAATGCTTGGTTCCTCCTTCTGGGTGGAGCATCTCACAGTGGGATGATGAGTCCTGAGGCCAGGCGTTGATGGGCTCATTAACAGAAGATGGTTTGGAGGCAGTTATCTCTGAGTCATGTTGCAGGACAATGATAGGCTATTAACAGAAAGATAGTCCAGAGAGAGGAGGCAAGGAAACACTGCCCCACCTGGTTTCAACAGCTCATGAGGATGGCAATAGAATACACTGCAACCCAGAACGTTATCCACCCCTTATTATATTACCATCTACATTATCCCAAATCAATACCTTCCTTAAACTCTATACACACACACACACACACACACACATATATATACTATGAAACCCTACACACAGTTCTCACTTAAGATTAGGTCTCTTTGTGGTACACAACGGGTTTCCCCATCTTTCTGCATTACCCACCAAGTGCTTGAGCACGTGGTCCTTGAGCAAAGACAATCCCACGGATGGGTTTGCCTTTGCCTGAGGTGGGATTAATCCAAACAGCCTTTCCTAAAATACCTCTCATGTGTACCACAGCGACTCTATGTCCATCCACTGTGTGCAAGCGTTCAGATTCGGTAGGACCAGCTCGATTGATGGACCCTCGGGTATTGACCATCCAGGTGGCCTTTACTAAGTTCACTTCCCAATTTTTGAAGGTCCCCCCACCAAGTGCCTTCAGGGTGGTTTTAAGTAGTCCATTGCAGCATTCAACTTTCCCAGCAGCTGGTGCATGATAAGGGATATGATATATCCATTCGATACCGTGTTCTCTGGCCCAGGTGTTTATGAGGCTGTTCTTAAAATGAGTCCCGTTGTCTGACTCGATCCTCTCAGGGGTGCTGTGTCCCCACAGGACTTGCTTTTTCAAGCCCAAGATGGTGTTCTGGGCAGTAGCATGAGGCACAGGGTAGGTCTGTAGCCATCCAGTGGTTGCTTCCACCATGGTCAACACATAGCGCTTGCATTGGCAGGGTTTGGGGAGGGGGGTGGTGGTAAACTTCCCGGCT
>NW_008236029.1:871810-873155 GCF_000691975.1 Corvus brachyrhynchos
TAAGGTCCACCCCTCGGTCACGGGCCCATCGGTATGTTGCATCTCTCCCCTGATGACCAGAGGCATCATGGGCCCAACAAGCTAAGAATAATTCCCCCTTGTGCTGCCAGTCCAGATCCACCTGAGATACTTTCACCTTGGCAGCTCGGTCCACCTGCTCATTGTTGTGATGCTCTTCATTAGCCCAACTCTTGGGTACGTGCACATCCAGGTGTCAAAACTTCACAGTCAGCTTCTCTACTCGGGCGGTGATGTCCTGCCAAATCTCAGCAGCCCAGATGGGTCCCTCTGCGCTGCCAGCTGGCCTTTCTCCAGCGATCCAGCCATCCCCACAGAGCATTAGCTACCATCCACGAGTCAGTGTAAAGATAGAGCCTTGGCCACTTCTCTCGTTCAGCAATATCCAAAGCCAGCTGGACGGCTTTAAGCTCTGCAACCTGACTCAAATCCACCTTGTCTCTCGGTAGTTTGTGCAACTCATCGTGTGGGGCTCCATACAGCGGCTTTCCATTTCTGGTTAGCACCTACAATTTGGCAGGAACCATCAATGAAGAGGGCATAACGTCTTTCAGTCTCCAGTAGCTCGTTATACGGTGGGACTTCCTCGGCACAGGTCACTTGCTCTTCCTCTTCTTCAGAAGATAATCCAAAAGTCTCACCTTCGGGCCAGTTCATTATAATTTCCAGAATCCCAGGTGATTTGGGTTTCCAATACGGGCACACTGTGTGATGAGAGCAATCCATTTGCTCCATGTGGTGTCGGTGGCATGATGTGTGGAAGGAATCTTTCCCCTGAACATCCAACCCAGCACCGGTAGTCAGGGTGCCAGAAGCAACTGAGCTTCAGTGCCAATTACTTCTGAGGCGGCTTGAACTCCTTCACAGGTGGCCAAGATTTCCTTCTCTGTGGGATTGTAGTTGGCTTCAGAACCTCTGTAGCTTCGGCTGCAGAATCCCAGTGGTCAACCCCGAGTCTCACCAGGCACCTTCTGCCAGAGGCTCCAGGACAGACCATTGTTCCCGGCTGCAGAGTAGAGTACATTCTTCACCTCTGGTCCTGTCCTGACTGGGCCAAGGGCTACTGTGTGAGCGATTTCCTGCTTGATCTGCAAGCGAAGGCTTGTTGCTGTTCAGGGCCCCAGTGGAAATTGTTCTTCTTTTGGGTAACCAGGTAGAGAGGGCTCACAATCTGGCTGTACTCAGGAATGTGCATCCTCCAAAAGCCTATGGCACCTAGGAAAGCTTGCATTTCCTTCTTGATGGTTGGTGGAGACATTGCTGTGATCTTATTGACGACCTCGGTGGGAATCTGACGCCATCCATCTTGCCACTTTACTCCCAGGAA
>NW_008236029.1:873445-932877 GCF_000691975.1 Corvus brachyrhynchos
CGCACTGGCCATATAGGGCTGTTGAAAGGTGAATGGGCCTTGCTGACCACCCCTTGGCTCTCCAGTTTACGAATCATCTCATGGACGGGAACCACAGAGTCTCTGTCGGTGAGGTATTGCCGACGGTGCACTGTTGCTGTGGCAATTGGTACTTGTTCTTCTTCAACTCTCAGCAGTACCACAGCAGAGGGGTCATCTGAGAAGCCAGGTAAGGTACTCAGTTGTTTGATATCTTCTGTCTCTACAGCAGCTATCCCAAAAGCCCAACGATGTCCTTTTGGGTCTTTGAAATATCCATTTCTGAGATAGTCTATGCCGAGAATGCACAGGGCCTCTGGGCCAGTCACAAGGGGGTGCTTCTGCCACTCGTTCCCAGTTAAAGTCACCAGTACAGTCAGCTGCTGGGATCCTCCTGTCACCCCAGAAATAGAAATGGGTCCTGCTCCCACATACCTTGATGGCATCAGAGTACATTGAGCACCGGTGTCAACTAAAGCCGTGTATCTTTGTGGGTCAGATGTGCCAGGCCATCGGATCCACACAGTCCAAAAGACCTGACTGTCCCTTTCTTCTACCGGGCTAGAGGAAGGGCCCCTCTATTCCTGGTCATGGTACATGTTGCTTCCCTCCAGTGAATATGCTCCCGAGGTCCCTTCAAGAGGATCTGTCACATTGTCATTCCTATACCGTCTGGAGTTCTGCGTGCGAGAGACCGGAGCAGTGTTGACTCTAGATGAGCTTCTTGTGGTTGTTGTCCCTCTTTTTAGTTCACGTACCCAGGCTGCTAAGGAGAAGGTGGGTTTTCTATCCCACTTACTCATGTCTTCTCCATGTTCCTGAAGAAAAAAACAGAGATTACCTCGTGGAATGTATCCTCTCTCCCTGGTTGGGGGATGCCTGCTCCTAATGGCAGAGATTTTTGTTGATTCCAGCGAGATGTGATAAATTTCTTCCTTAAGTTCCTTTTTCAGTTTCTGATGGCCCTCTTCAATCAAGCTCCGGATTTGCTCAGCCAGCCTTGTTTCCATGGATGAGACATGGCTGCGAAATGGGGCTGTGACAGCATCCTTGTAAAACCTCAGTTTGTTGACCAAGACGCCCACCCTATCCTCGCCTTCCCTCCATTGCAGCGTTGCAAGGTAACGGAAGTATATCTCTGGTCCAACGTGTGCGAATCTCAACCACATCTGTGATGGGCACTGGACACCATCCGGGCTCTTAGGAAATCTCTCGTCTTCCAAGAAAATTATTTCCAGCACAGCCAATTCCCTCAGGCAGCAGATACCTTGTTCCATTGTGCTCCATTTTCCTTGGTGCACCTGGAGGTCTTCTTTACAAAGGTACCTGTCCCTTACACTTGTCAGCAGTCACCGCCAGAAGCTGAGAATTTCTTGGGTTCTCCCGATCCCCTGGTCAATGACAACATCCCGGGACAGAGATCCCAGCTGCTGGCCTCACTTCCATCCAGAATGGTGTCATTGGCTGCAGCGTCCCAGATGCGGAGCAGCCAGGTCAAGATGGACTCGTTCATCTGGCGGGTGAATTCCCTCTACAGGTCACGCAGCTCACCCAGGGATAGCGACCGCGTGATGATCTCTGGCTCTGCCTCTTCTGCTGGGTGCGAAGGTCCTGCTGCATCCTCGTCAGTCACTATGCGCACTGATTTGCTTTTTGATTTCGTCTTCTGGATGGGGGCAACTGCAATCGGTTTGGGCTGTTCTGGTTCAGTGATGGTTTGTGTGGGGACACTGACAATGCTTTTGGTTTCTTTCTCCTCTGTGTCAGTCTGTGTAGACATAGACACTGTTATTTTGCATTTGGTTTCTTTCTCCTCTGTGTCAGTCTGCGTAGACATGGATGCTGTTGCTTTGCATTTGGCTTCTTTCTCCTCTGTGACAGCCTGTGTAGACATGGATGCTGTTGCTTTGCATTTGGTTCCTTTCTTCTTTGTGATAGTCTGTATAGACATGGCGTTTGTTGCTCTGCTCTATTTTTCCCTCTCATCCTGAGAATGCTGTGCCATAGCTTAGATTCTAAGCATGGCATACACAGTGCAGGTCATAGAGAAAAAAGAAAAAAGAACTGACAAGAAGATTATGCCATCCTTAACATCCAGAGGGAACTCAATAGTTCAAAAACTTCTGTGTCAGGCCTGAAAGGCTGGAAAAAAAACATTCTCTAATCCTCCCCCCAGGGGCTGGGTGTGATTGTTGAGGCCCCAGATGTAGCAGTCTAGAGTAGGACAAGCAGACAAAGTTGAGTATATATTTTGAATTATGTTCATTGTCTCGGAGGTTATCATGCAGTAGGCATAATAGACTAATAAAGCAAATTTTATACCATACCTTGGTCTACACAGGAGCATTACAACTGGCAGGTAGTTCCCCATGTGTGGAAAAATATAGAGAGCTAGGTACAAGACCCATGTAATCATGTTGAGCATCATAGTGGCTTCTACAATACAAAATTGTAATTCCGACTTTTCTCAGCACCCCACTACATGTTGGGCGCCAAAATATGTACTAGTTTGAAAACAAACCAGTGGGAGGCACCAAGTCAGAATAACAATTTAATAGGGAAATCAAACAAATAAAGGCAGAAAACACCGGGTTAAATTGACAGAGTCAGGATACATCCTGACACCCTGTTAGTCAGGGTGGTGGTAGCAGTCCGATAAGATGGTGGCTGCAGTCCTCCTGAAGTGGTGGATGTGGTTCTGTTGAAGCAGTGATCCTGTAGAAAGAGCCTGCTGTTCCTCAGAAGCTCCAGTGGTGGCTGTGTAGCTCCTGTCCTCTGGGAATCCAGTGGAAAGGGTGTCTGTGGTGTTCGGAATCTCAGATTATATCCAAGTTGGAATGCTTGGTTCCTCCTTCTGGGTGGAGCATCGCACAATGGGATGATTAGTCATGAGGCCAGGCGTTGATGGGCTCATTAACAGAAGATGGTTTGGAGGGAGCTATCTCTGAGTCATGCGGCAAGGCATTGATGGGCCATTAACAGAAAGATGGTCCAGAGGGAGGAGGCAAGGAAACACTGCCCCACCTGGTTTCAACAGCTCATGAGGATGGTAACAGAATACACTGCAAGCCAGGACACCCAACTAGCAGTAGGAGGTTGGACTAGAGATCTCTTGAAGTTCATTCTTTATTTAACCCTGTGATTCCAAAAGGAATGGCATCTTTATTACCTACTGATCACCCACCTCTCCTACAAATTTTGAAACCTGTTTAAGTGGTCAGGATACACAACTGAGAGGTTAAACTTTTAAACTTAAAAGATAAAAGAACTCTCTACCAGTGATGTGTCTTCAGTTTGGAGTCTAAAATCCAGGCCCAAATTTGAAACTCAATTTCCTTTTTCACATCAGCATCACTACTATGTCTTGCAACACCATGGTAAAGAAATTTGAATATTTCTTTTATTTACTTAGGGCCGTTGCCATAGGCTGGTCTCATGCTGAAAATCTCGATATCTATTACTGTTCTGCTTGTATCACATCTACCATAGTTTGGCCTTGATTTACAATATTTAAAATAAATAATATGTTCCAGCTAATAGTTCCAGCCAACAATGCCATGTGCAACTAACTTCTTTTCCTTTAAATACTCATCACACCAACACTGTGTGTGCCACCTGCAGAGAGGTTTAGAATCATAATATTTCCTGCCATGTGCAGAACAAGTAGTTCTTCCACCATCAGCATCATTTCCATGCTGAAGCTCAAACTGCAACCTGTTATGGTTCTTCCATGAGGCTTTGAAAAACACTCAGTACCACACCAGGAGAAAGTTTCACAGTCTACTGAAGGACTGATTACTTCCATGCTGAGTATTTCTCTGGCGTCTCGCTATACAAACTAGGACTGATGTAGTATTGCTGCTTTTCAGTCTTGGCTGACAGGACAGAGACAGCATTTGGCCTTCAGCTCATAAAGATTTTTCTGGCATGGCCTACACTTACCTCCTGGACAATGCCTCATGGCCATTTTACACCGTCTGGATTCTGCAATGGTTGGACATGGTATTGTGTCCTTTGCTGGCTTCTTCACAATTTGTCTTGTTCTCGTTTCCAGGCCCCACTTAAATCCACATGTTTTGTTATTTCTGCTGCAAGTTCCCCACTCGCTCCATTGACCCACTTCACAGCCTTCTGATAAAGCAAAAGAAAACACAAGTGAGCAATTCTTCTGGTGTGTTTGTTTTTTTCTTTTTTCTTTTTATTATTAGAATACACTGTACTCTGCTAGAAAGCAACACTTGACATTTTGACTATTAGCAGGCAAAAGCTTGAAACAAAATTAAAATCTCCTACAGAACCTGAAAGAATCTTTTTAGCCAGCATCAACCAGACCAAGAAAAAATCAGAATATCAAATTGTATGTTTGATATGTTATGACAGTCTCAAATATTCAAAAACCCTCCTAAATTAATGAGATTGACTTTTTTTTTCTCTATCTAATATATAGATCCTATTTGGTTGTCACCTTGGTTTGAAAAGCTCAAAAGTTCACATTTCCAAGTCCTCTCCATCATGAAATGCAAGCAATACTCTTGAAAGAAAGAGTTTGTTCTGACACAATTCCTGAAATCTTACAAATTCTGAATTGTAAATCTTCATACACGGTGATTTTACAGTTAAGAGGACAGAACTTTCTGATGCACAACAGAGTTGCATTCCCAATGAAGAGGTATTTTAATGTTTGGAAAAATTTAGTAGTATTATCAGTAAAGAAATCAAGATATAATTAATTACTGAATATTTCCTGGTAAGAAATACTAAGCATCACCTTAAAGTAGTGCCATATTTGAATACGGCTACCCAGCAAAAGAGCCACTTCAGCAGCACTGCTGTGCTAGAAAACTCACCCACACATTCCATAAGCTCTTCCAAGGCTGCAAATCCAGCGGGACATCCTCGAAAGCAGCGGCCTCTGTGCGAGTAAAAGCCAGTTTTGCATTTGGTACAAAAGTCTCTGCTAAAGCAGGAGTCGCAGTTTTCTATTCTGCATCCTAAATCAAAAGGATCATAAGGAACAATGAGACAGCAAAGTTAGGGTAAGACTAAAAATGAAGGGACTTATAAAGCAATAAAATAGCAAAGCCATAAGTGCTATAATAGTGTCATCCTGAAATCCATCTGCTCAATAGAAGAATGAGAAGTAACTGTGTTTACCACATTTTCCCCTATGTCCTTTTAATCCTACTTTTTTAAATCAAACTGTAGATAAAACCCCTAGTTTAGTTATATTTCAGATAATGACATCTTCTTGGAGGAAAAATGTTCAGTGTAAACTATTTGCATGTGTAAGTAATTTCAATGAACCTGAGATGCAACAAATTATTTTGGAAAATATGCATGTGTTATATGTATTGTCTTCAGTTTATAATTTGTCTCTGAAATCAGGATACATTTTTTTTCTCGGAGTTGACCCTTGAACTGAGTGGATGCTTTCATGTAGTATATCTGATGACCGAGTCTATACATATGAATGTGCAAAAAGCCTAAATTTTTCTGAATTTAACGCCTCTCTATTATTAAGACACTTAATCCACAAAAAATAACTATTCTTAAATTACTAGGAGACATAAAGCTATAACCAATACCCAAGAAAAAAAAAAACCACAACCCCAACCAAACGAAACCAAACAACTATTGCCTTTATGAAATGCTGTATTTCTCTGAAAATTTAAGAGGAATATGACCTGCAAGAGATGACAGACACAGGTGTAGGCTGTTCAGAAATATCTTATTCCATATTAAAACATGTCAACTTGGAAATTAACTAGTTATCAATGATGATATGTATACCATACATACCTACAAAAAAAATGCCAGGGAAAAATAATACACCAAAGATTAAAAAGTATAAGCCATTATATTTGGAACAGTAATGATCAATTAATTTTACAGTTAATTGTAAAATTAATTTATTAATTTACTGTAATTTACAATTAATTTTAAAAACATCTAATCCTTCAGCTAACATAATTAAATAAACAACATTAACCGTATCCTCTCTTCAGCTATCTGAAGCCAAGCAAGAAGCATTTTTTATTCATGTCATGCAACAATATACTAATAATTTTGGTAATTTCTGCCACTCATTTATTCTTCATTCTTTTATAAAGAAAAAAAACACAAACTACAAGGGCACTCTTCTGAAATAGCAGTTAGTAAATATCCCCAATCAACATTTCAAATATAGCCAATCTTTATGAAACAGATATTAATATTTAAAACAGGGCATCCCACAATACTTAAACAGTGTGTGTGTGAGTGCATAAAATTATTCTTTGTTAGCCATTAGGGAAATATGAGGTTTTTTAGATTGGATTTCTTGTGACATTGGACAACAAATTAGGGAAATTGAATGAAAAGAAAAATGTATATTTCAAGTGGTGGTAACCTTTGCTTGGTTAAAAGGAATGTGAGCACCAGCTTGAAGCCTTCCCCTGACAAAGATAACCTCTGCTGGCTCTTTTTAGACACAAACACACATAACCTGAGTGCTACCAACTCCTGTGTCCAGCATCTTTCAAAGGGGCTTTTAAAACTTGAGTTCATATAAGTAGCACAAGTTGGGCTTCTTGTCCACACTTTAGTTTATAGGAAATTCCTAAGAATAATCATTTCTTTTTCACAAGGGTTGAACCAATCCCTAAAGAACAGGATCCTGGTTGATGTCTACACAGTCACCCTGAAAATCACTTCCCCAGATTATCGCATTGCAAGGCAAAATCAACTAGGTGAGCTGCTCTGGAGATGTACAATACTTAATTGCTAATCTGGTTTGTTACAATCCATGTGTACTGCAAGTATTTTGTTAAATGCAACGCTTGAGTCAAATATCCTGTGTGTTTAAATATTCAGAAAACACATTTGCCTCTTGCTCACCCACCTGAGACATCTGAAAAGACATCCAGGTTTTTATAAATTGCGTAGTGCCAGCAATAAGATGCAGAACAGAACAATAAAACAAAAAACAGCATCTTGTGACCCTCCCTCACATCCAAGTGATACAACATTTTTTAAACAACAGTTTTACCATTACTTTCAAAAAACATGCTGGGAGTAACATGCTAAAAGCTTTTTTTGTGTGTGGAAGAGGAACTAAAGGAAAAGCTTTCAATAGAAATTACTCTTTGATATGATACAGACATGCTTGGCAGGTGGAAGATGGCCTCACTTTACACTGGGGATTCCCTCTATAAAACTATCACTATTTAACGTAAGGACATATGTGAATACCCCATATTTAAACATTAAATGAATAAATCCTCCAGTTTTGGTCATACTTTCAAAATTCCCATCTTGTTTATATTTTCTTCTTTGCCTTCAATGCCAGTTTCCTTTTGTGTCACAGCCAAGTCCTTGTGATAACAATATTTTAGAAGCTTTAGTAGGAGAAGGTTGGGTGGAGTGAAGGTGGGATGAAGGTTGGAGATTTCCAGCAAGGCAGTTTATTTTCATTTTTTTCCTATGAAAATAAACTACTCCAAACATGAAAGGCCTATTATTTAATCTGTATCAGATGCAATTTAGGGGAAAATACTGAAAGAGTATTAGGAATACCGTAAGAATTCTGAAATTACAATATTAGTTCATCAGACTGATATTCAGCATAATGCTTAGGGTTACTGGGTGCTAATCATAATGATAATTTAACTGTAGCTGAAGGTAAACTAGGAGTGGCAACAACTCCTTTCTGACATCCTCCACACATTCAGTTCAAATCATGAAGTGCTGCTGTACCTCAGCCTTGTACGGACTTTTTATAAAATTTAAAGAACTTAAAAAGCTAAAGAAGAGCAATAATCCAGAAGTTTAAAAAGCTAACTACGTAGAAGTCTACTTGCAATCACAGATTGTCACAATAGTGGTTAAGAAATACAGAAAATTGTCTAGAGTATATTATTTTTGGTGCCTAGTTTCCTCTTATTCAAAACTTAAAACCTTTAGGTTTTTTAAAATAAAAGTGCCATTAAGTAAATTATTTTAACTGCAACTGAGGTTATTACACTAGAATGAAAGAATTATTTAGGTTTTTTTGCTTTTAAAGTTAAATATACCAACATGAAGAGATAAAGAAATCATGTACATTTTTAGTTGGATGCCTAAAAGAAGTCGATACTCCACTAAACATATTAAGATAGCTTTGTTTGAAAATAAATATAACCATTGAATTTCTTTTTTTTAATCAACACAATTACCTATGTAAACTTCATTAAATATAGAAATTAATGGAAGCATATTGCAGATTAATAAAATTCTTTGTATTCTATTATTAAAATAATAAATTGGATAATGAATAATCTACTATGAAATATACAGAACTGTTTGACATAATATGCAATAACTAAGAAAACCTGGGATTTGAAAATATTCTTACACTTTACAATAAATAACCTAATAAAACCCAAGGAAATACTGTTTGATGACCTGAACTGTTTTCCTCTGACTGCTACAGTTTTCAACGCTTTTAACTTTCTGATCTCAGCATCTTAGGACTACCTCTGGAGAAGGAAAGCAAAATCTTTCCTACTATTAAAAATCCCTATCTTAATCCTTTTAAATTCCCTTCAAATTAACTAGCTAGCTGAAATAATTATAGTAAACTGGAACAAGACAAAACTTATTTTTTCATCTGAACCAGACTCTTGTCAAAATCAATTTTTTTACTTCAATTTCTCACATGTCCAGTGGTTTCATTTTCTGTATAATATCAGTAGCTAGATGATGCAGTTTGCATATTCTTTTTATTCCACTTAAAAGATTGCCTAGAAATTCACAACACCAAAAAAAAAAAAATCCTAAAGGAAACAAGACCAAAAAATCAAGGTAAACATATCTAAGATTTTAGACCCAAGAAACTCTTCAGAGGAAAGAAATAGATAATGCGTGACTAACACTATGCTTCAGAAATGGTTTTTTTTTTCCCCCCTTTAAAAATAAACAGAAAATGGTGCCCACTAGAGGTTTCCAAATAGGCAAGAGCAACACCCTGGGAGATTTTAGAAGCAGGAAGGAGGAGAGGCCTGGAAGTGGAAGCTGGCGGGGAGAGAGAAAGACAGAATTGGTGTGGAGAAGGAGAAGAGGTGAAAAATTCAATCCTCCAGAAGAAACCCCCAGAGCAATCGCACGCCTTTGACAGGCCTACCACACCTGCAAGACAACGAAGGCAGGGCTGAAAACCGAATCACCAGAACCTGAGGGTGAAGTGAGGGGTGCTCCACTGCTGCTGTTCCCATCTAGCAGAGCAACAAAAGGTCTGTAGGTGAGGGGCAGACACTCGAGCCCTGCCTCTTCTTTCCCTTGTATTCAGTCTGCAGTGTCTCATCAAGGATTTGCTCCCTACCAGACCTCAAATCCCTTCTATTCCTGCTCTGCATCATGTCTCCTTATATCCCACTGGCTCTCCTACCCTCTACTCACAGCCAGGACCTCTCAGACATCCTAACACTCATACAGAAACTCATCAAATACAACCTCAAATTTTCTTTCCAGAGATTCCATCTTACTTCAAAGCAAGCATTAAAGAATTGAGAGACTTATATTTCAGAGGAGGAATCAAAAGCTTAAGAGTTCATAATACAAATTTAGATACAAAATTAAATTTAAACACGTGTATATCCCTTACTGCAACAACAACAAAGAGCATGTGGTCCTGTAAGCAGCTTCTTTTTGTACTGTCATTACAGACAGTGCAACATTATCAAAACAAATACTATCCTTCACCAGTTTATAAGGTGAGGCAAAATAAGCTGAATTTTAGGGAAATACAATGCCTTTGAAATTCAAAATAAAGAAAAAAAGCTTCATATTGAGATGCATGTACTTCGTATTTAACATACCTTAAGAATAATGTTCACTATTTTCTCATACTAAGTGCAGTATGATGAATTTTAAGGTCAAAAAGATATGTATCACAAAAAGAAAAAGTAGTTGCTTATTTGTAAAATATTTTTTTTGCTGATAATAATAATGAAATATCCATATTCTGTAGCATTTCTATTGTTACACTGTCCCTTTCTAAACATAATAAATGTGGTTTACTCTCAATCCATAACTCCCTTCATAACAAAGATATTTTGTAGTACACAAAGTGGAAAAGACAGCTGGTCAATTCCTAGTAATCTTAGTAACAGCAATGATTCACAAGTTCTGCTCCACGTGAAATGCAGACACCAGTGAAGACCAGTTACACATGGGAAAGTGAATTGAAAACATGTGGGGGGATCTGCATGAGTGGAAATCAGCAACCACATGCCCAAGAAAGAGAACTGTCCTGAACTACTGGTACTCAATGCCTGCACTGCTGAGAGCAAAATGATGATGTTTTGCAAAGAGAAGCTAGGAAAGGAAGCATGGCATTCCTAAATTGAAGGGTTTGGCAGTTTGGCACTGAAATTGGGTCCTTGCTTGAGGATCCTTGTATTTAAGAAGTCAGAGCAATAGATGATGATTCACTACAGCTAACATTTTCTTTTTGAAAGTCGAATTCATTCTTTCCATTGAGGCATCATTCCAGAGAAGTCTCTGGGCCCGTAACTTGTGAGGTTGGTTATCCTGGGGAGTGACAATTGTTGCTTGGTCCAAAGCCCTTAACCCTTTGGTTTTTCACACTGAGCTCTGGCTTACAGCACCCTGCTCTTCTTGCCTCAGATCTCTCTGACTCTTCGATAATTTCACCAATCCCCAGACTGTCCCCATGACCGTGACACTCACTCCTTCAAACTCCTGCTCCCATCCCTCTGCTGCTCACGAGAACAGCACTGGTGCTACAGATCTAACTTCACACTGCCATCCTGACATGTCCACTGGCACTCCTCACCAATCTGTCATTGACCAGCAACACCTTCTGTGCAAATTCTCTCCAGAATTTTTTGGTAATTGAACCCCCTGGCTGCTACGATTGCACTGGCTACAACAGTCTCAAAAGGTCATATGCTCTACTATACCGCGTAAGTATAGTTCAAGCAACAACATATTAATGAAGTCCTGCTATTTTAACAATGTTAAAAACATGAATTACCTTTCTTAATGCATTGAATTAACTACACATTTAATAAATGCTCCATTTGTTTAAAAGCTTTTCTTTATCTTGTTTTTACTGAAGGTGAATGGAAGGGGAAACTACAATGTTTGGCTCTCCCAGGAGAAAGAGGGTGAACCTAAACAAGTGAAGTAGCCAGCCAAAGTTGAAGTGAGCTGTAATTTCTAATCTCTGAGTGGTTTCTCCTCCTAAAATGATAAAGGTTACTACGGCCACAGACTAAGTTGGAAGGTTCAAGATAGGCTTGATCCATTAATCAGTCCAACCACCGAAGTGACAGGTTTCATCTTACTCTTTAAATACAGTTCTGGTTTTTGCTCATGAAAAATATCTCTTGTTGGAGCAGTTCAGTTCAAAGTCATTAATTATTAAAAAATTATTGGAAAACTAACAAAGCGTAGCTCATCTCTTGGGTGTTCTTCTACAGAAGAGATTCAACACTTTCCAATTTCATGTCCAAAAGGACTGCATTCTTATACTTCAGTGTTCAAGGTGGAAATCATATCCAGCAGGAAACTCTACATTGATTTCTAGAGACAAGCATTCTCAAATTTCATAATTCACTGTTATGAGAAAAACAGTCTAGAACCACTTAGCAAATTCTAGGCACACATACTGCTTAAAGATAGAAAAGAAAATTTGTCTTGAAATCCAAAATTTCCATCATTTTAGAGCCACTGCACTTGGCTGTGGTATTTATTGTGTTACATTTGGCACTAATAATGCTCGGCTTTTAAAATCAAGACAACATTTTCCATAAAAATGCCTTCTATAGCTTCTCTAACAAAAATGGGAAAGTGTTCCAGTAATAAAATGCTAAACAGGTTTTGTATCTATAAAGACAATAATAGGGAAGAAATTATTTCAGTTTATGTAATTCAAGCCCTTTAACTCCCATAAGGATTTTAACATAGCCAAAAATTGTATTATTTTTAGCTGAGATAATACTATCTGAGAAATGGAGTCTGTAAGCATACGTAAGAATATCTAAGATCAAGCAGGAAGAAACATATTCTATTTTTAAGGATGTTTATTTCAACTCAGCTTCGATCCACAAAATGTCTGTGTGCCCACAACGTGCAAATGAAGATCATCAAACCAAGAAAAAAAGAGAAGTGATTTATAAATACACCAGTTAGCAGTTACACTAACATAAAAACATACAATACAGAAATCATCAGAGGGTAACCAGGACCAGTCCATAAATGCAACTGCTTCATTATTCTCACAGGCGGAGACTGTCAAAGGCATGAGGGTGAGATAAATATCAAGTGCTCAACACATGCCAGTATAGGTTGCACACAACTTGCATTTACGCTTTTCAAAATCAATCCTGTAATTCAGGGGAAAAGGCCACTTTCCATAAGCGGTAAAACCAAAAAAATATTACATTGAATTCACCCTTCACCTTCTGCAATTAGCTGTTCTCCTTTTCTTTTTTCTTTTCTTTTCTTTTTTCTTTTCTTTTCTTTTTTTCTTTTCTTTTCTTTCCTTTTCTTTTCTTTTCTTTTTCTTTTCTTTTCTTTTCTTTTCTCTTTTCTTTTCTTTTTTCTTTTCTTTTCTTTTCTTGAAAGTAAAGAATACTGCCAATACAGACTACTTTGCCTGTCTCATAAGCGCAGTACAGGCTAATACAGATAAATTAATCTATTTCCTAAACCTACAAATATATTCATAAACATTTTTTCATGTGGAAGTATTTACAGTCGAGTTTTGAAAGGTTTCACGTAGAGAAGTTGTTGAATTCACAAATGTGTCATGAAAATTAAGGCCAAGATTCTAAATTACTTTATGGAATGGATACATAAACCATATACTGTCTCATTCAATTTATCAAAACTTAACCACCTGGTACAGATTAGGCAGCACTCTGCAATATTACACAGCACTTGAGAAGAATACTATATCCAGGGAGCCCACGCAGGGAATGGGAAGAAAGAGATGGGATAGTTTGGGACAGGTCCAAGCATGGCCATAAGTGCTCTTCATCCAGCCCAGACTGCCACTGCGTGACCTCATGTGAGTCTCAAGACTGTGTGATGTGGAAACCAGCACATGCTTTCTCACAGCTCGGTGTTGCCAATGACATGGCACAGCATTAGAGGAAAGGTGCCACACATTTAACAGACACTTGATTATTGCAGGAAACAAAGAAAAGCTATTTCTCACTTCAGGTTCTTATGTCAGGTGACCTGATTCTGGCTAGACTATGACAAAAACATTCCCTCTCTAAACAGGAATTAGAGGTAACAGCAATGATTAATAATCCATATGGGTAATACTCCACATATGAGCATATGGAAAAATCGATACGAGTCAGCACAACTGCCAGACAGAGGTGAAATAATGTGAGATACCAGAGCACTCGAGGATTTTAACAGTTGTGCTTCTAGGCACAAACATGCAAACAGGGAATCTTGCTGCACATTAGCAGGTTGTAAATTTCCAAATAAAATGCTTCACTAAAAGTGAAAGGTTGTTTGTTTGTTTTTAATAGTGCATCTGTTTTATTAAATTAGCAACACTTACATATTAAAGCATGTCTGGTGTGAGGTGTCTGGTCACCTGAAATTTGTGTGGGAACAAAAAGTATGACAAGAAGCCCACCCATACGTTAGTGTTTATACTGACTTCTACCTACATGTTAAATTCATTCTTAATCCTTTTTATTTTCATATAGTGGGAATTTGTTTCTTAAAACTAGGACTATCTGATTGAATCATATATTTTTTCCTAAATTAACCTTCTAATTAAACCAATAATAATAACAAAAATACAAAATAGGTCAATTCATCAACTATTTAATCTGCTGAATGTTATATATCTCAGAATGAGCTGGGACCTTCTTTAGGAAAGAGGTTTTATGATGATCTTGAGACATCTGTGAAAATAAAACTCTGTTCCACAACATATCGCCTTAAAAACTGAGCATGAATTATGGCCTTCCTACAAAAGTGAGTGTAAGGGTTCAAAAAATAACTCACTTGAACATCTGTTCATATCTGGCGTTCGAAGCTTCGCAGGAAGAAGAATAACTTGTGTTGGCATCTGATGCACCCGTTATCCTTTGAACAAGATAAGCAACCTTTGCAAATTGGATTTGGTCCATAGTTAGCTGCAAAATAAGAAGATAAATTACACTTCAAGATCATTTGAAAAGCATTTTGGCTGGAGGTCCTCTATCCTCTAAAGTGTTACTCATCTTTTGCATGACTACAAAAAGTTTCAAAAGGAGGGTTCTGAAAGTACACTCACTTTCAGACATCTATCTACACTGGCACTGAATAAAAAAAAATGCAATCTCTACATTTTAATTATATGTAGGGCAATTTAATGATTTTACACACATTTAAAACACAGGCACAGGGAAGCAGAGACCAAGCTTTATAAAGTTCACAGTATAAAGTTAAATAAAAATGCAATGCTGGATTCTAGTTTGAAACTGGGGACATAAGCACAAATCAGCAACAAACTATAAGAACTTCAGCACCCTGATGTACACACATGGAATGATATGCCCATGGAAATCAAGCAACACCACTGACACAATTTCTGATTTGTGAAGTGAGCAATATTCAGAGTACAGAAATCTCTGCAGAACACGTACAGCACTAGTAATGTGTGCTGTCCCCTAGCTCTCAGGGTCCTAGAACAGCTGTCTTCTTGCAGACTCTTCTTGATCTGAGTATCAAGACAAATTTTTCCAAGAAGAGTAGCAGTTCTAAGTTCTAAGAGCCTTTTTCTACAAAGTTTTACCCCAAATGGGCTGAAAACCATATGCACAGACATTACCAAAGGAGCATTTAGTGTAGATTACCATTTTGGGTCACCAAGTGCTGTGCATTCAAGTCTACGCTCTGATTTTGTTGGATTATTTTCTTTTTTTCTTTTAAATTACTTGGCTGATAACTGTAACACAAACTTCAGCCACATCACTCTTTGCTCTTATGAGCTTTTATTTTCCTGCCTTTCTGCAGAGCTGCAGAACACTCCTTTGTTCCCATGGGCTGTCTAGTTCTTCTTGCCGGGTCAGCACTGCAGGTTAGCAGAGGGAGGATGGCTCAAGATATTCCTGAAATCAGCATAATTTAACAGGTCTGTTTAAAATATTAAATTGGCTACAGGTCTTCACAGAAATTTGCCAGTTCAAACCTGATTTACTGTAAACGAAAAAAAAAATATTATGCAACAAAGGAAAGTGTCTTTGTGATCTCAAGAGGTTTTTAATAGAGGCCACCCAGAGAGCAGCTCACTAAAAGGGCCTATGTTTAATTGTTATATTTTTAAATATTTAAAAGTATTCACACCCTAATGTAGTGATCTGGTACTTTTACCCTGTATGGCTGGATAATTGAGGTTGTTCAACTGATGACTTCACCACCAGAGTCAGGAAAAAAACAAGGAAAAGCCCACCACCCTCTGGAACCAGTAGCTGATAAGCTTTACTCTCACCTTCACACATCTGCACACCACATTCCAATTCCTTCTCTGCTCCCATCCCCCATACAGGACTCACTAAGTTCAGCATGACAGCATTCAACTCCGATCTTGTACAAATAATCCTAGTGGGTGGCAGGCAGGACAAGAAGTGAAGCAATATGGTGTGAAACAGCTCAGTCAGTGGGACACTTTCTGAGTGTTGGAGTCCTCTGCTACCAGTCTCACTAGGTGAGATCCTTGTTGATGGGAAAAGCATCCTTACCCTTTGTGGTATATGTATGATTCTTCAGCACACTGTTAACCCTTTTGTAATGAGACACCCTAACAGACCAACTGCCTTACACTCCTAACACTGTCCCCATCTCCTGTTGCCCAAAAGACTTGAGATACAACTTTTCCTACAGTTCATCTTGTAACTATTTTCATTCACAACCCACTTCTTCAAAGACATACCAGAAGAGAAACAAACAAATGATGAGCTAGGCATGAATGCATCCCTCATCTCACTGTTGGCAGGGACTGCCTTACTGTAACCACATCAAATAGTATGTGACCATGTACTCCAAAGCAATTGTCGTTTAACACATGGTGGGCAATCCTGTAGACTTCTGACTTCTCTTTTAGTCTCCTGGGATCTCACCCTCAGGAAATCTTTACCTCCAGCTTATTCAAGGTTCCTCAGAGAAGCCTTTATCAAAAGAGTTAAAAGGAACAAAGCAAAAGCAAGGATGCAAGATGCCTGAACTTATTCACCACTTAGAGTGGTTTTGCAGTTCAAAACAGCTGAAATCATGTATATGTTTTTGACTTAGGGCCAAGGCAATTGCTGAACAGCATGAATATAGCTAAGGGCTACTATATATATATATGTATATATACACACACATATATATGGATATATATGGGTACAGATAAAGGCTATACATATGGATATAGCGAAAGGGAACAAAACAGCAGGCCTGCTGGCAACAGACAGGGTAAACCTGCCTCAAAGGGAGAAAAAGATCTTTGCACAGGAGTTAGCAGGGCTCACTGAAAAAGCTTTAAAGATATTTGAAGGGAGAAAAGGATAAAACAAGGCTCACTAAAGTCTGGGAGCAGTACACCTGTGTCTGAGGGACAGGGTACTAGCAAGGTCTGTCAGTCTGCCATCTCAGTGGAGGCAGGGGTGTTTTGGTTCTCTAGAGCTTAGTGATGGTGAGGATAGGGTTGAGTGTGAGTAAGAATCAGGGGGAAGGCCAACAAGGCAGGTATCATGGTGGGAGTCTTTGACAGACCTCCCAGCCAGGATAAAGAGGCAGACGAAATATTCTGTAAGTAGCTGGTGATGGTTTTAACTTACATATTTTTCAAATTCTGTACTGCCTAGTGTGTAACTCTGAAGTTTCTTGTAGCGTTTTTACTTCTGCTCTCTCATGCTACGTAGACATAACAAAGCCTCTCCAGGCCTGCTCTCCAAAGACACTCAGACCGTCCTAGGCCCAAAAAGTATAAACCAAAAGCCTCTAAAGGGAGGGGCAAGCTTGGGGAAATTACATCATTAACTGAAGCTTTACTTGAAGAATTAACCCTGATATGCAAATGAACCAAACTTATAAAAGTGTGAAGAACTCGTGGCCTGTTGTCCATCTTGGGGTCCATCTTGGTAATAGCCCCTGGCTCCCCAGGGGGTACCTTTGAAGGCCTTTCAAATAAATACTTACTTTTATTCCTTTACTCCTGTCTAGTCTCTGTTTCTGGGAGGCCTCACTGTGAGACATCTAACAATCACTCACCCTCAAGACCAGTCTTTTTCTGGTACCCAGCCCCCTGAACTGGAAGAGAGGGACAGAGAGCAGAATGAAGCCTTCACAATCCAAGGGGAAATGGTCAGCAACACCACTTAGGCCCATCCAATTTTATGTGGATGAAATTCACACAAGGATACTGAGGGAGCTGGTGGAAAATCATTTGCTGATCAACCAGGGAGGTCCCAGCTGACTGGAGGTTGGCCAATGTAACACCCATCTACAAGATGAGTCAGAAAGAGGATAAGGGAACTACAGGCCATCAGTCTTACCTCAGTGCTGGGGAAGGTCATAGAGCAAATCATCTTAAGTGTCATCATGCAGCACATACAGGACAACCATCTTATCAGGACCAGCCAGCATGGTATGAAAGGCAGGTCCTGCCTGACTGACCTCATCTACCTCTATGACAAAGTGATCCACATAATAGATGAAGGAAAGACTGCAGATGTTGTCTACATGGACTTCAGTAAAGCCTTAGACACCATTTCCCACAGCTTTGTCTGGGAGAAACTGGCTGCTCATGGCTTGGATGGGTGTACTCCTCATTGAGTAAAAAACCATGCCGGATGACCGGGCTTAGACAGTGGGGGTAAACAGAGCTGGCAGCTGGTCACTCATGGTGCTCTCCAGGGCAGAGTCCTGGCACCAGTGCTGTTTAATGTCTTTATCAATGATCTGGATGAGGGGATTGAGGGTACCCTCAGTTAGTTTGCAGATGACATAAATTGGGCAGGACTGTCGATCATTCAGTAAAAAAACATGCCGGATGACCGGGCTTAGACAGTGGGGGTAAACAGAGCTGGCAGCTGGTCACTCATGGTGCTCTCCAGGGCAGAGTCCTGGCACCAGTGCTGTTTAATGTCTTTATCAATGATCTGGATGAGGGGATTGAGGGTACCCTCAGTTAGTTTGCAGATGACATAAATTGGGCAGGACTGTCGATCTGCTGGAGAGTAGGAAAGCTCTGCAGAGGGATCTGGACAGGCTGGATCTGTGGACCAAGGCTGACAGTATAAGGTTCAGTAAGGTCAAATGCTGGGTTCTGCACCTGGGTCACAACAACCCCATGCAATGCTAAAGGCTCGGGGCAGAGCAGTTGGAAGGCAGCCTGTTGGAAAACGACCTGGGAGTGCTGGGTGACCGCACCAGGTGGCCAAGAAGGCTAATGACATCCTTGCCTGTGTCACAAATAGTGTGGCCAACAGGATCAGGGCAGTGATTGTCCCTCTGTAATGGGCACTGGTGAGGCTGCACCTCAAAACCTGCACTGGATTTTAGGCCCCTTATTACAAGAAAGACATTGAGGTGCTGGGTTTTAGGCCCCTTATTACAAGAAAGACATTGAGGTGCTGGAGCAAGTCCAGAGAAGGGCTACATTGCTGGTGAGGGGTCTGGAGCACAAGTCCTGTGAGGAGCTGCTAAGGGAGCTGGGGTTGTTTAGCCTGGAGAAAAGGAGACTCAGGGGGCACACCATTTTCTACAACTACCTGAAAGAAAGTCCTTGCAAGGTGGAGTTCAGTCTTTTCTCCCAAGTAACAAGCAAGAGGATGAGAGAAAATGGCCTCAAGCTGTGCCAGGAGAGGTTTAGATTGGGTATTAGGAAAACTTTTTCCATGGAAAGGGTTGCCAAGCCTTTAAAAGGGCTCCTCAGGGAAGTGTTTGAATCACCATCCCTGGAGTTATTCAAAAGATGTGTAGATGTGGTGATTAGGGACAGGGTTTAGTGGTGGATTTGGCAGTGCTGGGTTAATGGCTGTACTCAATGATCTTAAAGGTCTTTTCCAACTTAAACAATTCTATGATCTTGCAGAGCAAAAATTAGGCTCTGGAGCAGATACATATCAGGTGTCCATGTAGGTTTCTTGGCCATCTTCTCTCGTGGATCTCCATGAAAATTCTGATTTCTTGGCCACAAAATGTGTCTAAATTGGACCTATTGTCCAACTTTCCTTTATTACTGCCACATGTTACTCTTCCCAAGCACCTTTTCTGTCTGTTTCTGGTAAGATGCCTTTATTGATAACCCTTTCTTTCTGCAGGCAAATTTAATTATGCTGACTCCTCTGGGCTTCAGCTCCATAGAAAAGGAGATAAAAGCATTAAATGATCTTCACTTATCCTATCCTATTATTTGTTCAGGAAATGGATGGCACATCTTCCACAGTTTAAGGCCAACTCAAGATATATGAAAGTGTTCAGTAATATAGTAATTCTGTAAACTGTATAGGTTTCCCACACTGTGACATCTGGCCCCTCCTCCTTCTTCATCTCCTGAGCAGCCTTAATAAATTATTTTCTTATTTCTACACCTGTAATTTTTTATCCTCTAATAGGAATGTTGTGAGATTCACAACTTGTAAACTATGAAATCCTCAGATATAAGGTATATTGTATTTATTGTTACTTAAATGAACAATTATTTAACTCACACATTGAATTTGGACAGCAGTGTTCAAAATCATCATTTAATTAATGGTTACATATTGATGAATTTCCCTGTTGGTCTCCTAGCTCTTTTCTTTCTTTAGCACATTAAGAAATTAAAAATCACTGAAG
The DNA here is from genome assembly GCF_000691975.1 of Corvus brachyrhynchos. NCBI lineage: Eukaryota > Metazoa > Chordata > Aves > Passeriformes > Corvidae > Corvus > Corvus brachyrhynchos. The sequence continues at coordinate 893,285 of NW_008236029.1, forward strand.
AATTATGATGGTATCTTAGGTTACAGTGTAAGATGTAACCAAAAGTATGTATTCTACCACCATCTGCATAAGCTGTTAAAGCCAGGTGGGGCAATGTTCTTTGTCTCTTCCATGACACATCCCTGATAACTCCCTGCAGGGGATATCTTCTGCTCATGGGCCATCAAGCCTCACTGCATGACTCATAGAATTACATCATTCCATTGTGAGATGCTCTGCCCAGCGGGAGGAACCAAGCATTCCATCCTGGATACAATCTGAGGTTTGGAACACCACACTTAGCCCTTACCTACTGCATTCCCAGCGGACAAGAGCTACATAACCACCACTGGACGTTCAGAGGAAGACCAGACCCTTCTACAGGATCACTGCTTCAACAGAACCACATCTATCCTTTCAACAGGACTGCAGCCTCCACTTAATTAGACTGCTACCACCACCCTGACCAACAGGGTGTCAGGTTGTATCCTGACTCTGTCAGTTAAAGCCAGTGTTTCTGTATTATTGACTTTATCTTAATTTTCCTATTAAATTGTAATTCAGACTTGGAATCCCTCACTGGTTTGCTTTCAAACTAGTACAAATGGTAAGGGGAAAATAGTATGATTTGTATGTTGTATTACAGAGAGCAAACTTTGTGAAAGAATCTGAAAACTTCCCATTGTGCTGCTTAGCCATCAAACTGAATAATTTCTGGGTAATCTGCATACAGTAAGTTACTGTAAAGTGTGTATCACTGAATTGGTATTCTTCCACATTGTTGTTGCTTATTTTACTTTCAGAGCTTCATGGGAAGCTCTGAATTCTGCAACCTTTCCGCTACTTCAATTTGTCCCAGAGCCAGGGAAAATCGTGATATGATCTACTAACAAATTACTTGGACAATGAATATATATGTTAACAAATCAAATACCATAGCACTGGTTTTGGTGTCACATAAGGATGCCATCTTGAAGATACCTACTTAACTGTGCCTCTTTTGCCCCTGTATACATAGGCCATAATTAAATCCCACAAAATCCTCCCTGCCTTGAATTCTCCCCTTCCCATCTTGGTTTCTTAACATAGCAAATCGAATGTATTGTTATCACATACAGCTTTTCCAGTTCGCATATAATTGCTCTTTGAAGAGGAAGTGAACGCCTCCGCCTTCAACAGAAACATCTATACACTTCCTTTTAAATTTCTTCATAACTTTTTATTTTCCCTCTATATTAGACTACAAGAAAAAATAACAAGCTTATGAAATATGTTCTATTACATTCCAGATTACTGACTGCATCACATGCAATGTAAAACATCATGCTGTTCATCCTTATTTCAACCCTGCCTGGAACACCCTCCTCATCTCCGTGTGCCATGCAGGCAGGTCTCCTCCAGCCAAATCCCTCATGGAGACTTGCTCCTTCCACAAGGCCCACAAATGTTAACCAGTGTCAGAGTGCTGCTGTCGTCACATCATAAAACTGAAAATGCACACATGCTCTAAGTTAGCACCATCCTCCGGCTCCCAAAGCACATGATTGCCCTGGTTATCTATTAAGACTGTAATAGTTATATTAAGACTCCTCCTTGCAGCAGGAGTAACGTTTTGTACAGCCACATAAGTAGGATCACAGGTGTGAACACTGCATATAAACACAAGCACACACCTTAATACAGGTAACGCATTTTCTATTTGTTCTACTTCTACAACTATAGTCCAGAGCATCTCTATAGTTAAAGAAAAAGCATTTACAGACTTGATTCTCCATGTAGTGCCTTTCTTTTAAATCTGGTATTAACTTTGCCAAGTTTGGAAAGGTTACTTGAGAACACAGACTAGTACCCAAACACTGAATGAAATACTTCTGAACCCTAAGGGTGTTCAAAGTTTCATGGTTTGAATCCATATCAAGTAAAATCAAGTGTCAGCTAATTACTTTAACTCTTGTCTAGATCAAATGTATTTAAGCCACATTGCTGAAGCAGTTTTAAGTGAGTTGTTATGACTATTTGAAATCACAAGAGAATCAACAGTACAAAATTAGTCTAGCCTGTTCCCCACAAGAATACAAGTTGTTCTGTAAGTAAGAGAACTTAGAGCATCTGATTTTCTGTTATCTTACTGTCCTGCAGCCCATACCACAACTGTTTCAAATTTGTGTCTTTCTTGTATACCCATTTGTTGGGTGCCACAAAGCTCTTTTGAACCTGGTGCTTCAGCTCACCACAAGAGCCTGGTATTTTTATGCTTCCGTAAAAACCAGGCTGAAATAGACAAATGAATCAAAAACCAGTTGGAGAAAGAGGAGATCCTGGCAGAGAAACAAGCAGTAGAAAAGTCATTCCCTAGACAACATTTCTTTAGAGAACAAGGCTAACATGCTCACTATGTCCCTAACATCACTTGCTATCTGGTCACTGGGTCACTCTTTGGCAGTCTTTGGTCTTTTGAGCTCTCTGAAGTCAGAAACTGGGCTTGCTGATGCACTGGCCATCTTAATGACACTCTCACCCTAACTGGGATTACAGCCACAGCACTGCTGGCAACTGGATTTTAGTACAGATCTAGCAGAAATGTCTCCAAGACACAACTGTAAACATGAGATGTGCAGACAGGACTCACAGGAGGTGAGGAACTAAAAGACCACTACAAGCTGCACTTTTTGCAAAATAGTAGAATTCATAATCCTGAATTCAATTAATGCTATGAAGATATCCCATACCTATCTCAATAAAATACACTCATGCTTGGCATATGTCTTCAGGGCATCAAGGAATGGAACAAAAAATACAGCTTTATAGATAAACCAACACTACGCAGTATACCAAGGTACTAAGACTCTAACACTGCAAGTTCACTACAGTGGAAAAACATCTGATGGGCTATGAACAGAAGCTGGCCAAGAAAAATACCTATTTTTCATGAGAACTTTGTAAAAGCAAAGGTAAGTTTTAGGCAGAAAACTTCAATTAAAAAAAAAAAAAGAGACGAGTTTGTTTCTAGTAATTATCTTTAAGAGAATTTAAAAATTCAAGGTCAAAGGGGATTTTTATGAACAATTAGGCCAACGACCTGTACAAATAAGCCACAGAACTTCTGCTTTACTGAAACATATCATTTAAGAAACCATTCAATCTTAATTTTTAAATTGTCAGTGGTAAGGAAACCACCACAACCTTTGTTAAGATATCATAGGGGCTAATCACTCACACTGTTGAAAATATGCAGTGGAATTTTGAACTTCAAGGATGAACCACTGGACCTTTTTATATCTTTGCCTGCCAGTTTGTTAACAGTTTTTCAACATTTTTTTCCCAATGCAGACCCTCTGATCAGGTCAAGTCCTAGCCTTCTCATGGGTAAGATAAACAGAGCAAGATTCCAGAATGTCTCACCACAAGGCAAAATGTCCAGTCCTTTGATCAGTCTCTTACAATTTTATCAACAGGCTTATGGACACTAAAATAAAGCTCAGCATTGGAAAAGCAATTGTACCAATTCCAAATAAAGAAGTGATATAACTTCTCTACTTTTCCTAGATTTTACTCTCCTGTAACATTCCTGTGTTAGGTAAATTTCTTTGACCACAAAGATACTATTTCTCAAGTACCATGTTGCTCTGGGTAGGAAGCAGCCATTTTTTTGTTATACAGGAGATCCTTCTCAGGGCACTGGGCCTTCACTACTCAGGATCATTTTCTCTGAAGCTGTCCACAACTGAGAAAACCCACGTTCCCCACTCTTCCTCTGAAGACAGGTTAACTGTAGGGTGGCATTTCACTTCAATGAGTTTAGTATAAATCTCATCAAATTTTGCCTGGTTATTATCCCTTCACTTCCTTTGGAGGTCTTCATTATATTTTCAATATCATAATTTTATGCTTAAACTACTCTCATGCTTAAACTTAGCAGCTCATTTCATTATCTCATTACTGACATAATGTCCTTCTGGTTATTCTAGTGTAGTCCTCCAAAAGATTTGTCTTCATTCCATCTATACTCAAAAGACAGTGGCCTTTTATTCCACTTCCAAATCAAAACATTTCACTGTTGCTACACAGCTATCCAGCTGAATACTTTCAGGATTTTCTGTATGGTTTTCCCCACCACCATGACATGGAGAATCACTGTGAGGATCAGTTTGATATTACTCTCCTTCAGCACCCTGGCAAGCCTTGAGAAATCATTTACATGTTGAGATACTTTGCAATATTTAGTGAGTCTAGGCATTAGCACCACTGCATACTGACTACAAAGTTCAGAAGTCTACCAATAAAATGGCGTGTGTTGGTTTCAGGATGCTTGGCTACTTAGATGTTTTGAGAACATTACTGATTTTCTTTCCAGCTGAGATGAACTGCTACTGACAGAGATATCTCAGCCATGTTTCATTTGACCATCTGGAGCTTTTAAAGGTCTCTTTCACAGTTCACTTTCTGTATACCTACTGTCATCTGGAAACATTTAACTCCTCTTGGCTTCTTCTGTCCACTGTTCACAGTCTACCAATCCTCATTTGCCTTAACTCCACTGAATGCTGCTTCCTTCTTCTACCTGTGATGTGAATTCTCCTCCACAATTTCTCTCTGTGTAGCTTCTAGACATTTCCTCTTCCCCTGAAAATTGAGCAGTCTGGTTGCTCAGACCTCTTGCATTTCCCCAGTGTTCCCCACTGATGGTACTTGTCTTTCCAGTACGGAAATCCAGAGCTGTCACCAACTTACATTTTATCCATGGGAAGTTCATTCTGTCTACAGGATGGAAAAAAAATACAGACCATTTGTTGCAGGTCACAAATACCACCCCATCACTGCCTTCCTAAAAAAAACAACTACAGAAATAGACAGAGAGAGGAAAGTGTCATACTCCCTGTTGCAATGTCCTAGGAAATATTAGCTTTTATTGGTATTTTCTGTTCACAGATTGACCAGTTTTATTCTAGGTCTTCCAGCTGTGACTAATTCAACACACACACTCAAAACACTGGTGGTAAAAGTTCCAAGCATCACAACACAGAGTGTACTCAGAGACAAAAAAAAAGTAAAATAAAATAAACTAAAAAAAATCATCCTCCATTGTGTTCATGCAAACAGGACAGATACAGAGCCTGTTCAGAAAAAAAAAACCCAACAACCAAGCCTTACCAACCAACTGGTTCACAAATACCACTCACACGTCTTTTATTTTGAAGCCTAGTTCCCCACTCACTCCCCACCAATACTCCTATTCGGTATTCAAAAGCCTTACATTATGCACATTCACGTGTATGTTGCCAATTCCATTTCCGAGTTTTAATTTATAAGCCAATCCATTTCAGATATAGTAGGAAATTGCATTACTCCAACAAATGAACCAGCCACTTCTTTTAATCAACTAAAGTTGTTTTTTAAAGTGGCTGCTTCAGTTGTCATCACACTAAGAAGAGTCCTTCTGAGTTGATAGATTGACGCTTTTTTATAAACCCTACAGTCTAACAATACTGAAATATAGACAATACCTGCCCATTGCTGTACTATTTGCACAGCTCTAGGCAGTTTTGTTTACTCCAAATCTCCAAAGACTTTTTCTTATCTGGCATCTTTGGTCTCTGTAAAAATATTCATGATATAAGCTTTGCATAAACTCTCACTGGGTTCTAGGATATTTTTTAAGTCCCAGACAATGTGATGAAATGTCAGTAGCTTCATGTATAGTAACCTCAAGAAACTCCAAACATAAAACTCAAGGGGACTTTTAACATGCAATACTTTTGAAGGATAACTTGTCTCCCAAATGCTTTTATTTAGATTTTACATTAATAACACTTTCTCCTTTTTACGTCTATAAAATAAAATGTAGAAATCCCCCAAAACCACTCCTTAAAAAGATGCTGCTGTTCTTCCTCAAATCCCAGCAATTCAGACAGGGAGGAAGAGCACCACAATCATTGGTTTTGGCAACAGCACAGATTATTTACATCTGATGATGACTGCACAAATCAAGTGATGGGACAGAGGCCAGATGCCCAGTATGCTCTCCCCCTCAGATTTACCCTAATGTTCAGCTCTCTCTGAAATGCCTTTCATGCAGTGACAGGGTTCTTTTGCCTTAGTGGAAAGATGGCTGGGGGTAAAATCAGAAGAAACTGAGAAGTTACATTCACATCCTTACAGAAGTTGTAATGGTATGAAAATTACAGAGTAAAACACAGCTGCTGCTCCCTGGATGGAATGCTCCACAATGACTCCCCATACACATGATCTGCAACCAGGAGGGATGGAACAGAGAGTGGAGCAGAGTGGAGACACTGCAGCCAGGCTCAGTAGAAATCCTTGCAGGGAGGGGAACTCGATGGTACTTTGCAGCTGATAAGGTGCACAGCACCTGTCAGCCAGGGGAGATAGGAGAAGATGTCCAGCTGCTGAGTCAGCAAGTGTGGCAAAACTGCTCTCCTCGGATGAACTTGGTTCATTATAACCTAATTATAATACTAACTTCCATCCAAAGTTATCCAACTCCAATATATGACCACCCCTCACTATGTGCTCTATATTTTTTTACTGTATTTTTAAACGCAAAGCAAGATAATTTTACACCACTCTGTAAAAAAGGTATATCTGACTAGAGCCACTCAAGTTCCACCTAAACATAAAGAAATAGTAAGCTGAGAATGAGGAAAAGTTAGGGAAGACTCCATTGTAACTGCTGGGACCAGTCAATGGGCTGAACCTGTTTTCTCCCCCAATGGGATGCCTGTTGGGTAAGAACCATACTCTATTCAGGCTGAATACTTTTATTGGGGAATAGAGATATTGCTTTGAATAAATTTTTGCAGTCAGATCACTGGCAATCCTCAAACCGTAACCTGTTACAATTTTATATAAATAAAGAGTATTATTCCATAAACTGTTAGTGTGAATCCTTCATGGGCACAAGCAGTCACCGGCAGCAGGTAACACACTCAAATAAAGTGGGAAGACCCACTGAGGGGTCTCCTTTGTGCTTTTGGTGTGTGTCCCTGCCTAAGTCAGTCAGACAAACCTCTGACCCAGAAGGACTGTTCAATGAAGGGTCCCTGTAATGGGACAATGACAGACTGGTCAGACACAAGGGTCTTGGCTTTCCTGGGATGCTGACAGACAAATGAAATACTAAGGGTTGAGGAAATCTCCCCTTTTCACAGGACAGTGGCCCAGCAGGCTGGTTTCAATGAAGGAGCAGCTATGGCTCCCTTCCACCAGGCCACCATGCAGTCACTCACCAGTCTCAGTTCTGCTGCAGACAGTGTGTCTCGCCAGGAGAGTGTTGACTGAAGAGCCTGGCTGCTCAGACAGGGAGCCTGCAGGAGCTGACCTTAACCATCTACAGCAGAAATTGTGGGTTTTCAAAACCAATTGCTGTGTCCTCCCAAACAGGTTTTTGAAAAATCACATTCCTCAGCTGAGGCTTTATCTCTTTTTCACTTACATCTACTATGTCTTACCCATATATGAGGCACAGGAGTTCTTTCTAGGCTTTGCATGTGGGAAGAGATATGCAGGGAAGATGGTACATGAAAATCACCATGTTCCCCAGCTTATTTCAAGTGGGCATTTTATTTACCTTCCATTGAAAATAAATTTCATTGGGAAGCATGAGCAGATGCTCAAACAGAGGCTGGTAGTTACATTTCTAATACAGAAAAATAGTCCTGCTTCTTCTAGAAGCAAGAAGAAGTCTGCAAGTCTAGAAGCTAGACTTACTATACCTCTTTTTATATAGTGCTGGTGGGAAAGCTGCAAAGGGGAACAAAACTTAAAACAACAAACACTCCTTTACTCTTTCCTCATAACATCATGCTGGTGGGGAGGCCTGGCCAGTAGAGTCCACAAGGCAGTGTTTTTTTTTACCTCTCAGGTGGTTAAAAGTCACTTGGACACCACTCTCAGACTTTTCCATATCAGATTTTCATACTATAGTCATTCAGAAATGCATAGGCTGTCACAGCCTACTCCTTAATTACAAAATTGCACAGAAATGCATTTCTCCCATGTATGTATTCTGTACCACTATCTGATAGCACATTGAATAGCAGATTTCATCCAGCATATTGCTGCTGCAAATCAACATCTGGGACACAAATCCTATTGGAACAAAGTCCCAGACATTTTAAAAAAGTCATTTTTTTCCAAGCCTTTTAATATCTAGAATATTTCAGCTAGCTGCTGTGAATAAGATTCATCTTTAGTATGCAGGTGAATAAACAGAGATTTAATTTTTCCCCTTTGATGGTGGGTTTACTTTGTCTTCCATTCTAAGTCATAATTTTTTCAAGCACTGAGAACTGCAGGGATCCAACATAGAGGCATTCCAACAAAAACACAGTTCCAAATCCAGATCCACCCAAACCACTGAAGACAAAACAATATTGGCAGCACTGAAGCTATAGACATGAAGATCCAGAACACTCTGCTTAAGACCCAAAGTACAATGATATACAAAAAGACTTTATGCATGATGGGAGATACTTCACTTTACCTTTTCATATTTTTACTGAACAATTCCTAAAAAAGGTGGAAAAGACTGAGGAATAGAGAAAAAAAATGTAGTTAGAGAATGAGTTTATGCAAAGTCTTTCTTTTCACTTCCTGGAAGATGAAATGAAACATACTTTAAAAGTCATAGATATCAAGTGTGGACTCTGAAGCTAAACAACCCATACAGAAATTCCAGCAGAAATAAACAGAGGAAAAGACTAAGTAGTTACTTTCCTTGCTATATTAGCTATCACTAAAGTAATGACTACACCTTAACTATTGATACTGTCACATTTTACTGTTCAACAGAACTGGCACATAAAGGAAATGACAAAGGAAACAAATAAATGCTTGATTGCAGTTGTAAATCTGTAACAGTGAAGAAAATGCCTTATTTCTCCAGATTATATAGCAGTGAACACACTGCTTAGTGTTTCATAAATAGCAAACATCTGAAATAGTGAACAGCATGTAAATGGAGGTTTTGCTTTTTTTATTTTAAAGAACACTATTAAATGGAAAGGTACAGAAAGTGGTAGCCTCTAGGAACGAAGAAATTCAAGGTTTAGATAGCTGTGAATAGTCTGGAAGATCTAATGTCCTTAGATATAAGTAGCTAAGTAGGAAACTTTAAAATGCATGTAAGGTTGTATTCACAATATCAGAAGTTTTGCAGAAGAAATGTTGCACAGGTTTTACATTGAGCAAAGCTAGCTCTGACCTAAGCTTCAGTGGGGGCCTCTACAAGTAGATCTGCTAGATGACCAAGCCTGATGGAGGCAACCTGGGTTTCAGGTTAGGCATCATCATCAGGTTGAGAATGACACGTGGACCACACGGAAGTAAAATTGCTCCTCACAGTACTGTGGAGGACTAAGCCAGTAGTTTCCTGGTAGATATGGTTTGTCTGAAGGGAAACTGAGTTGGGTACTGTGTAGTCACAGCACTGCCTTTCCTCAGTACAGCAGCTGGCAGAGAGTGGGTAATGATTATGTTTGCACTAGAAAACTGATAGCACTTAAGGTTCCAGATTGGCTTCTTGGGCTGAATGCATTACAACTCAAGCTGAATTTTTGTCAAAACTTTCTTGAAGCACCATGCAGAGAGGAAATACTGTCTTATCCTTGCCCAGGAAGGAAATTCAAAGCTACATGGATGCTGTGGTTACTCCAAGAGTTACTCAGTTTCATAAGTCCAGGACTCCAAGTGGTATCACAACACTCCTGAACAGTTAAACGAAGGCACAGCCATTTCAAGCCCCAACCAGATAAAGGCCAACTAACGTGGTCTGGCATCACACCTGACCTTGCTTTGAGCAGGAGATTGCTAAGGCAAGTCAAAATCCTGCCAGAGAGGTCACTTCCAGGTTGATTCACCCTGTGGTCCTATGACCTGCATGTGAAGTATCAGATTTCACTTCTTGCCTGTAGAAGGAGGCAGCTTGAGCTACATGATGTGCAACACACTTTGATGGAGGAGGAATAGGTAACAAAGCACATGGGGATATGCAAAGTTTTCTGGATGTCCAGGTATATTCCTTCACACAGGAGTTCCCATGGAGGGAGACAACAAGTATCAATGAATTAAACAAAAAGCATTTTTGGAAATGTGCTGTAACTGCAAATAAGGTAACAAAAAGAATATCTTCACAGCTGGAAGTACCCTTTCCCACACAAAGTGAGTCATCTTAAGAGACAAAAATTGCTCACCAGAGGAAAAGACCTATAGGTAGCAATGCAAATCAGCTCAAATGAGATGAGATACAGGAAAGAACAAGACAATATCCCCTACTGGCCAATAACCAGCTAACAATTTCCCCCAGAGATACCTCTTGAAAAGGGCAGAGACACATTAGTTATAAATCACACACAATTTCATACTTCAGGGCCCAGCCAATACCCTTAAAAGGTTACTAACTTTAACATGAAACCAACAGATATCGTTTCCCAAGAATGAAGGAAACTTACTTTTCTTCCTCTGAATGATCATAGACTGACCATAACGAGGGGCAAATAATATGCTAGATCAAAACTCGTGTCTAATTTATATATGTCTCCAACATACTCAGAGTCAAGCTAGTTATCAGATTACATACAGAATGGAATTTTCTTCCATCAAATCAGCTTAGACTCGCAGCATTTGGCATGGCTGGGACTATATGGGCAATTTTCATCCAGTTAATTCTCACTTTTCCAAGGACCAGAAGTGTTTTGGGGCTGCTTGCTCACTGCTGTAGTCTGTGTGACACATAGTTTAGTAACCTCTGAATTGGAGTGCTTTGTGCCAGTTTGAATCTTTAGTCTGCATACATCTGAGTAAAAGGTAACAATACTTGTCAATGCATGTTAATAACAGTCCTTCCTGGTCGTAATAAAACAAATTATGATTTGCTAATTAAATCACTTTTTATTCCCTTTTATTAAAAAGGCTGTACCTCTGAGAGGAGGAATGAACTAATTAGGGAGCCCTCAGTTTAGGATAAGACACACCTAAGTTCAATCAATAATTTGGGCACAGCTGTTTTTACGACTTGGGTAAATAACTTTAGCCTTTCTTACTCTTTCCTCTCTTAAAAGTGAGATAATAGAATTTCACTATGTCTGACAGTGGCTTAAAGTAAGAAGTTACATGGGCTTATATTTTATTTTAAAAAGAGGCGGGGAGAGAGAGAAGAGTTCAATCTATTAAAAACAGAACAATTTCATTTCTGGAGCATTTCATAAAAGAGAAATGAATCCTCCAAAGTTCTCTATCAGTTCTCAAAACATTTTATCTTAGAAACCATCAGATGTAAAAATTACATAAGACACTGAAAAAAACAGCTATTGAAAAATGCTGAAAAATTTTCAAATGAGGCACTGCAAACCTGGCAGCTAAACATATATTCAAACAGGGTTTCATTTTCAACATTGCTGTACATGAACGGACTCCAATCATTTTGGCTAAGACAGTAGAAGCCAGGAATGCTCCAGTTGTAAGTGTCCAGTACAGTTTTCTGAATGATAAATGTTTGTTGGCAGTTTTCCAGAAAGAAAGGATGGTGTAGTACAGCCTTGGTGCAACTATGGTCTTTAAGTCAACTTGCTAAGTCATACCACGATTATAACTCGCATTATGAGACATTTTGACTCAAAGTAATTAAATGGAAGAAAGAAAAATTCTCTTCCCACTAAAAGCAGATGATACGTGTTTTCTGTAAAGATAGGCAAAAACTCTTTCTCAAGAAAGCCTGTGGAGAACCCAAATAATATCATTTGAGTAAAGAAAATCCTACCCACACTGTTATTTAACTAGAGAAGCCTAAAAATTAATAGTACTAAACATGCTCTCCTATTTGTCCAAATTCCCATATTAAGACCTAAAAAAAAAAAAAATTAACATTCTTCATCCACAAAACTGCGTAATAAAAAAAGCCTTCATGTGGGTAGGTCTCAGCTTTAAAATAAGAAGTCAAAATGACCGAGAACAAATTTACTTCACTGCATGTGAAATGAAATCTCGTGTCCTGGGAAGGAGAGTGCACTGAAATGACCCCTAAAAAACCTGTTTTCTTCACAGTTATTTCATAGGAAGAAAGCAATATATTTAAATTCATTTCTCACTTTGTAGCTCAGACTTAGTTGCGTTTTTTTGTTTCTAAGATTTTTGGGGGTATTTGTAACACATAAAGCTACAGCTGAGAATCACAGGGACATTTTCATCTCTACCACCAGAGGCATATTTTCAGGAAGTCATAACACTTTTTTGGCCTCTGAAAAAACATCATTAAACACATTTCTATTAAAATGTATATTTGAACACTTTACTTAAAATGAAACCTCAAGATACATAATCTCTATGGTATTGGGGTTTTTGTTTGTTTGCTTTTATTGTTTTCCTGACATTGTGAAGCATACAGAAAACAGGCTATCCTAACCTGAAGTATATTTTTTTAAAATTGAATAAATTATGCAGTTAGAATATTCTTCAAAGAACAGTTCCTCTCCAAAACGTGACTGCTAAACCAACAAAGTGCTGTTCCACAGCTGAGTCGCAAGACTTTCCAGAATAGTTTGCTCAAGTTATGAGCATGTGTGTGCATCTATGTACATGCACACATATACACATGCATTTATACTCCCTGCCAAAACCAGCCCTACAAAACAACTAATTAAACAATGTCATAAAAACTGCTTGTATTCCCTCAACGGTTTTGTACTCCCTATGCTTTTTATTAAACTACTTAAAAAACACGGCCTTCATAATCAAAAGATTAAAGTCAAAGCAGAATTTAGGTTGCAATTTTATTCATTATTCTTTAAATCTACAAGATTTTTTTTGTCACAATGCTGACTTTGCAAAGCCAACAAGACAAACAACCACCTTTTAACACTATGGAGCTAGAATGACAGAGAATGAATGCAAGACAGTCCCAAAGAAGATCTTATCTTGTAAAAGACTTTTTGTAGTTACAAGGTAATATTATCTATTTTTTTAATTTGAAATATAAGCATCATGCCTCAACATAGCTCTATTCACTGTTACCTAAACACACATTTTCAGCAGCTAATATTACAATCACTAAGATATAGCATAACCCTAAACATGAGGCAACTCCTAATTTTTCTTATGCCTAGTAAGTAACATCACTGTCTCCTTACAGGCAGGGTCATGGGACAAGACTCACTGAGATCAAGCATCTGACATCATCTCCACAAAGGGAGAAGGCTGGCAGCATCAAGCCCTGTACAAACAGCAACTGCCAGTGCCACCACATGGAGCTGTGAACTCTGGAGTCTGCACCTCTGCCTCCACACTGGGCATTGCAGCCAGCCAGTGGTGACAAGCTCGTGATTACAGTCAACCCTTTACCTGCCTCCAGCAACTACCTCTTTCCACCTGAGTAGGAGCATTGGCCCATGTGATTCTGACTCTGAATTTGGAGCAAATTAGCAAATCCAAGTTAACTTTGGTGCTTTTTTCATTTAAAAAAAAACTTATCTTAGAGCTGCCTGAACATAAAATGAAACAGGTAAGTATCTGATCACGATAAAAGATAAAGTAGATGATTTAGAATTACCATGGCAAATGCAGGAGAGATAATCATGTGTGATTATCAGAGTCAAATATTTCACTGCAGCCAGAGGAGAAAATTGGATCTTGAAAAAAGCTTCCCCTCTCTGCAAGCTTTCTGTAGGGACTGTTTGATGATGCAGTGCAGTCAGGTCAGAGTAGGATTCTGGCCAAAATATATCAAATCTCCTGCAAAGAGGGAATGAAAGGGGAGAGGGAATAGGGATATATATATATACACACACATATATATAAATAATGGCACCTTACTATGCCCATTCTCTCCTCCTCCTCTCCTCATATACACATATCACCATTCCCCACGGGGCTATTAAACTCAGTGTATAGCCCCTTAAAATTACTATAACCATCTGATTTTTATAACTTCCCACTCCAGGCTTTCATTAACCCCAGACTCACTTGATGCCAAGTCTTCCTTCCTGGAGCACCAAGGCTATGTGTGGAGTCCAGCTGGCGAGTCAGGGAGACGTTGTAAATTGGAAGAATGTGCTGGAGCTACTTAAAGTTGTGGTGAACCAAAGGAAAAGGACCAATTGCACAAAAGATTTAGGAAATGGATAGAAGGTGTTAAAATATCTATCAAGTGCTTAATTTGTGAAATGACGTCCAGAGCACAAGAAAACCTATCACTAAAGACAAACCAAAATCATTCACCCAGACCTGATTCTGCACAGTGACCCATAAAAGCAGACCCCAAACAGCCACCATATACCAATCACCATGAATTTCCTGACTTTTAGAAATGCAGCACCGACAGAAAACAGAAGATCTCCCAACCTTGTTGATGTGCCTCTTATTTCAAAGCTGCCAGACTTTAATTGCTTTCCAGCAACAACCCATGCCTTCGCTGGGAACATATTTTTATAGCCAGTTATAGCTCCCTATCTCCAAATGGAAACACTGACAGGTTTCTAATTCCAAAAATATTATCAGGAACCGTAACAACATGAGTCTGATTTAAAACATAACCTGTGACCTCAAAAGTCATTCTTAACACCGTGTTTTAACATTTTGTGTGCTTTTCCAGGGTTGGTTAAATGTAAAAATTATAAACTGAAAAAGAATCCCAGGTGCCAAAAGAACAGTTTTCCCTCACTCTCCACTATGGTTCTCATTGAACAGCTGCTTCCTTCATCTCCAAAGCTGGAGAGAAAAACATAATTGTGGCATATACCTGCACAAAAACATGCTTAGTTCTGCTTTGTCACAAGCACTGTAAAACACATTAATTTTACTTTAGATTTCAAAAATTGTTCATATATGAAAAAACAGACAGAAGGACACATGAACAATTTCACAGAACCACAGAACCATTTGGGTTGGAAGGGACTTTTAAAGGTCATGTAATTCCAACCCCCTGCAATAATCAGGGACATCTTCAACTAGAGCAGGTTGCTCAGAGCCCTATTCAATCTGACCCTGAATGTTTCCAGGGCATCCACCACCTCTCTCAGCAACCTGTTCCAGTATTTCACCACCCTCATTATAAAAAACTTCTTCCTTATATCTAGTCTGAGTCTACTCTCTTTTAGTTTAAAACCATCATCCCTTGTCCTATCACAAACATGCTTCTTATGTTGGGGGCCCCAGAGCTGGATGCAGCACTCTGGGTGGGATGTCAGCAGAGTGGAGTAGAGGGGCAGAAACCCCTTCCTTGCTGGCCACACTGCTATGGATGCAGCCCAGGACATCTCTGGCTTTCTGGGCTGCCAGTGCACATTGCTGGGTCATGTCCACCCTTTCATCCCCCGCCCCCTCGGCAGGGCTGCTCTCAATCTGTTCATGCCCCAGCCTGGATTAATACTGGGGGTTTGCCCCAACCCACGTGCAGCACCAGCAGTTGGCCTTGTTGAACCTCATGAGGTTCCCATGGGTCCATGACTCAATCTTGTGCAGGTCCATATGGATGGCACCCCTTCCCTCAGGCATGTCATCCACCCCTTACCACTGACATCCATTGGGACATTAAGTTGTGGACCACACATGCTCTTCACAGCACTGCAGCAGTTTATCTACAGACAGCTCTAACTAGATTCTGAAAAAGTTGCCTCAAAACCAAACTATCTCACATGCAAAATTATCTGATTATGCAAACTCACACAAAATGTTCTGATTACACTAACTCACTCACAAAATAAACTTTAATGCTAGAGACATGAACTCTGCCCCACTAAAATTCAAATAAAATCACCAAAAATGCTTGACTCTGCAAACAACTGATCTGCCAATTCAATAACAATTGTGCAACAGAGAATTGATTAGAAGAATTATATAAAGAAGAAGAGAGTTTTATATGTCATACTATCCGTCTACACCACTAGTTTGATGACTTTCTAAATAAAGTTTTTTAGGTATTCTGTTCCCTAACTACATAACTCTTTATCTAAATCTACCTAATACTTCAAAATCCTATGATATAAAAACAGTCATTTCTATTTGCAGGGATGTTGAGAAAATATTATTCCGCTTTACAGAAGACCTTCCTGTTTCAAAATCAGTCTTCATTCCAGTGCAGAATAACATAGGAATAAATAATTCAAAGATAAGCCTAGTTCTGGTGCTGCCCATCTGACAAGAGTATTTCATTGCACCAGGAGCAGGAACACAGGCACTTGGGAACTGGCATCACAGGGCATCCCAGGTACTCACACCCTTCCAGAATATTTAAGGCTAAGGGGAAGCCCACATGGCTCAGCACCAGGACACACCAGTCTGCTCTCCCCACTGTGCCTGGGAAGTCAGTGGAGAAAGCAGCCAAAATCCTGACAGCCCTGGAATGCCGTGGTAAAGTGAGAGCTCCAGCGCACAGGAGCTGCCGCAATCACCACTCCAAGCTCCAGCCTCCACAGCATCTTTCCCGACTAAAAAATACTGCCCCAGGGAAGCCCATCAGACTAAGAGGGATTCATATGCCAGTGGTTTCTGCAGTGATTCCAAGACGGTCTAGACTTAGTTGCATGTAATGACCTGCTGACTGACAATACTTAAGTACACCCACATTTATTTGTCAACTAACAGCCTTCCAGCTATTGTGCTCAGTAGTAGCCGTGTCTCCCTGACTCTCTGGAAGCAGACAGGCTACAGTAGAGTGCAAATACATACACAGTGCATATTTCAAAACCAGCTTACTTCTTAACCACTCCATTAAATTTTACTTTGTTCTACACCCCTCTTGCTCAGTAGATGATAAAAGATATAGAATTAAGGAAATCTGACTTACAATCAGAAGAAATTATAACTATTACTAGATAAGTCACCTTAGAGCTGAAACAGCACATTGGGAAACACAAATTAAGAAGTCACTTAGGATATATTTTACTGCTGAACTTACTGGTGTAAGACTAGAGAACATGTATTTATTAATACATGGTCTACACAGAAGTTCAAATACAACTACCATCTCCTTCTAAAAGCTGTCTGAACTCTCTGTTTTCCTTAAGAAAAAAATGCCGTAATTACAGCTTCCTCCAACTGTAACACTCTTAGCTCTTAAATCCTTAGTTTTACTGCCAGTAATTAAAAAGTGTATGGTTTCTGTCCAAACAATGGAATTGTTTTAAAATACAAGAACTTTGTCAAGAAAATTAAGTACTTTGGCATTGCCAAATTACCATTTTACTCTCCCCCTCACCTGCCCCCACTCTATGTCGCTGAACTAATTCTGGAACATAACACCTATCATGCTTGCCTTTGTCCCAGACAAATGAACTTGAAATCATAACTTATCATTTATGATGCCTTTTTGAAAAACTTTTGGCTACTGAATCCCAGTCAGATTCCTTTGTACAAGAGACCACTTGAGCAAACATGGCTTTAGACACCAGGAAAACAATTTGTATCAAGAATCAGAGTAATATACCAAAATGTTCTGCGAAAGTAAGTGCACTTTCAGTATATAAGTGATAAAATATGTGACTAAAACTTGTGGGCAGTGTTTTGATTGCAGGCTAGAAACAATATATAGTTAAAAAACCTTGTTAAGTAGAGGACTGGGCACACATAACACAGAAAACATACCTTAGCAATCTTCTGTTTATGTTAGTCAACTAAATGACTTATGCTTTGCATCCAAAAATCATTAAAAAACATACAACAGTGCATGGC
Organism: Corvus brachyrhynchos; assembly: GCF_000691975.1. NCBI lineage: Eukaryota > Metazoa > Chordata > Aves > Passeriformes > Corvidae > Corvus > Corvus brachyrhynchos. The sequence continues at coordinate 910,943 of NW_008236029.1, forward strand.
AAAGCAATTCTGGATGTAGACTCTGCAATGTTATATCACTTATAAAACAAAATCCTTGAACTAGAAACTGCATTACAGCCACTGATACCTCAGGAAGCTGTGGTTTGCTGCTTGGAACGCTTCATTCATGTATTATTTTTAGGAATGTAGACATCTAAATAAAATTTTGTAGGGACATAAGGTTATCTAAGGGTGAAACTTAGTTTGTCATATTCAAAAACATGAGAGAAAAGGAATAGAGAACAATAAGTGTTTACTGGGACAGTCTTTTTGAAGAATGTGGTGTTTAGGAGAGAAAGAAAAGCTTGTCATAATTCTCTCAGTCTAAGTTGTGCTCTTAGAAACCTGCACCACCACAAGGCTCAGAAGGAGTTTCAGATAGAGAGACTGTAGTTTCAATACCACTTCTTTTCAAGAATGGATTTCTTCCCCATAAATAGCTGGTTGAGAAGCAAGAAATGCCTTGGCTGGTAATGAGCAGGCTGAAGAGTTTTTCTGGGTTTATTCAGCTGATTGCATCAAGCTTTTCATTTCTACTTAAAAATGAGGGTGATCTTTCTCCTAGCTTTGTTCCTACTGATGGCACAGGTACTGCTAGAGTCTGCTGCAGAGACAAACACCTCTAAGGCCTTCAACTGGCCCATCAGAACCCTCTTTGTTGTACCAGCATCAGCTTATACTTTTCCTCATAAAGGAAAGTTCCAGACAAATGCTGTCTTACCAGGTCTCCCTGCAATCCCTGTACAACCACCTAGTAAAGCATGGATCTCTGTGGAACAACCTGCATTCTCCAATTAAGTGCAGAGAGAATTAGGATTATCTCAGTTAGGAAGGAAGACACTCAAGCATTTACATGTCCAAGTACCCAATTAAATGGGTTCTGTAGCAGAGAAGCAGGTCACATCAACTTTTTACCCCAGAGGGCCATAAGCTTGACTGGTCTGAGGGCACATGGGAACATCAAGGGCATTCAGAAGGAGTTTCAACAAGTCTGTAGGGAGATGGGCATGCAACAATTTTACAGGAGGAGAACACGTATAGGGGAAGTATAGAAAAAAAAAATTTAAAAATGAAAATTACTCCATCACATTCATACCATTTTCCTGCTATTCCACCTTGAATATATTACAAGCAACCTTACTCCAGGCCAGGATGCATTTGACTTGAGATCTTTACTTCAGATCTTTACTGTATGAGATGTGTATTAACAAAGGAGAAGCAGAAGTTCAGTAACAAGGAAGCCCATGTTACAGTTCAACAAAGAAGTTTTGTGTGCTGCAGGTAGGTTCCCTATCTTTAGTTCTACTTGACAATAAAATGGCATTTAAGTTTGTGTAGTAAGATGCTTAAAATCATTTCTACTACCTTCTTTTAGAATCCACCCCCATGGTCTTCATGCTTGGCTCCACAGTCCAGCTTTGGTTGATGGAGAGGCTGCGGGTTATGCATTTAAACTCTGTACTGAACCACTAGAACGTTTACCAGCATTCAGCTGATTTAGTCATTTAAATCATAGGAATTTTATATACTTTGGGGATTGCCTTTCCTCTGTTTGTATTTTAGAAACTGTGCCACTCCCACCCCCATGAATCCTGCTGTGTACAGGAAGTCACACTCCTTTTCTATCAGTGGGATTTTATGCTGTGTGTCTATGTGCCTGCGTCTGTAACCAATGTTAAACCACTTCCTCAGGCTTCAAGGAAAGGTTCTTGAAGAAGGTGGTGTGCAGAGGAGTGGGTGTAGACCAAAATTCTCATGCAAAAGGGAAGATAAAATAAATGCCAAGGTAAAGCCAGTTAGGGAGTTTGCTAACAGTCTGTTTCACAGTGCTGGCTGACTTCAGGTCCTACCTATCCCAGTTTGGATGCACAATTGACAATGGATTATTGGATGAATTCTTCATACTATGAAAGTCCTCTCAGTGCTTTAAGAGATGCTTCAAATTTTGCCAGAGTATGATCTCTAACAGTCTGTAATTCCGTGCTTACCTCCTAAATGTCAGCTGCCATTTCTGCATGCTGTTGGGACAGACTAGCTAGTAAGACCCAGCTGGAAGTTAACAAGCTAAATCTGGCTCAGTGCCTTTTCCCTGGAGGACACAAACCAGCCAGCTGCCTCTCGCACAGCTGGGCTGGGAGCATCTGCCACCCCGCAACACCACAGCCCGGGAGAAACCTGAGCACTGCAGCTTTCTCAAGTGGAAGAAAGGAGTCAGCAGAATTACAAGTTGCTGTTTATCAGAGGGGCAACGAAGAGAGAAGCAGAAGAGGCTGGCCACCAACACAGCTCAAGGTTGCCCTGAGCTTATGCTGCTGCTGCCTCCCAGAAGAAACCCAAACCTAGCTCGTATGCCCAGTGGTTAAGACCAGACAACCTCAGGCTAAATAAAAGCTTGACCATGAGATCTCCCAGGGTATGTTACCTGTAAAGTCCTCAAAATAGAAGATCAAGAAAAAGCTCATTGGAACCACATCAGAAAGACTGAAATTATTAACTGCTACTGCAAATCCTCAAACCTTCCCTCTTGCTTTGCAGTAGCAAATGGATAGATCACACTTAGCACAGCTCAGAGAAATCTTGAATGTTTTCCATCCCTTTGGAGAGGAGTCTCACAGTGGAACTCAGCTGGAAAGGCAGGGAGTTGCCAAGCTCTCCAAGGCACAAGAAAGTGTTACTGGAGTTCTCCTGGGCAGCTGCAACATCTCTGCCCACTCATCAGCTTTTCCTCAAAGCCTTCTGCAGCTCAGGAGATCTCCCTCCAAATGCTCTTTCTGCATAAACTGTTCCACCAGCAGAAATTAACAGATTGTGGTGAAGTGGGATTTAGAACAGGAAAAAAGAAGTCAGATATCCTGAACACATCTGAAAAGGTCACTTTTGATAAAAAGGATTGATCAACCAATTAATCAACCAATTCTTTTTTTAATCGATCTCCACCTGCTGGTAAGTATGTTTCAACACTGCAATACAAGAGAGTGCAAGGAAAAGTACGTGACCTTAGAAACAGGAATTAATACAAATTTCAGAAAACAATGCCCAGGAAGGAAAGCTGTACATATACACACGCTCACTCTCTGTGACTGAACAGGTCCACTATTTCCTAGCAGAGGCATGCTCTTCTGGGAAAAGGGGAGCCCATGACTCAGGGTGACTGAAGAAAAAAAAGGCAGACGACAGCCCAGACTGACATGGACTCCTACTGCAATACCCCAAATCACTTCATTCTCAAATAGAGATGATGATGAAATAAAATTGCATTTACTAAGGGAGAGAGTTAAATATATTGTTTTTGTTACAAAGTAGTTTGGAGAGCCTAAAAGCAGTTACTATATCAGTTTAGTCTTTGAACTGTTTAAACAAAGGATTAGTCTCATCTCCTTTTGGCTGCTGCTCTTGCAGAGCAGCAATCTCAAAATATCATGTATCAAAATAAACAAATAAAAATGCATCCAAAAGTGAAAAAGCTCATCCAAATGTATCTAAGTATCTTTGGCAATATCAGGCACAAATACAAGAGAGAACAGACTGGTTCTTGATAAACTGATACATAAACTTCTGACTGTATCCAGAAAGTGCAAAAATGGAAGATCCTGGCATACAGCTGGAAAAGAAAAAAAAGAAGTTAATGTTTCTAAACCACAAAATAACATCTGCTTACATATGTGGCGCAGTTTTAAGTATGTTCCTGTGAGAGCTCCCATCTTTACATACTTATTGTGCAGATCCTTTTCACAGATTACGAGCAGCAACTTTCTGAAGAAACCACCATCATGGAAAGACAAAGCTAAATTCTGCTCAGCTCCACTGGTAGTTGGAAGAATTCACTTCCAGTTTAATCCATCTCGCCAAGCAATTTCATGAAAACAGTTCCAGCATGGTCAAAATGGACAGTGTACTGACACTCCTTACTTCCAGTGGTCTTGAAACCAGCCTTGTTTGGCTGGGTATTTAAAATCAGTTATGCCTGTACACATCTGAATATGTTTGGAAATATGAGTATGGAAAGTAACTTTCAACGTTATAATGGAGTTTAGGCAATATAAGGTACCAAACAAGCACACTTGGGACAAGAAACCAATCAATTAAGCCACATCCCAGAGATCAGGTACGATTCCGTCCCTTGACATCAAAAGGAGGTACCTGCTCCCTCCTCTGAAGTGGCACAGCTGAGTACCTAACCCTTCCCTAGCTGCACTGAGTAAGAGTTACTAACAATTACTAACGGTAATAATAGGTGTTTGAAGAAGAACTAATTAATCTAATGATGTCTAAGAAGTTGCAAGACATACCACTCTAATTACCTTAATGTACAGGTGCATACAAGTCTAATATATTCACCTGCATGTGACCAGTAACTTCACCATGACCAAAATTACACACTCAGTTATATGGAACCAGATCATAAAATGGGAATTCTCAGTTTTCCACTCAAATACCATTGGAAATGCCTATTTTTTTGTAGCAGGGAGGGGGAAAAAAATCCTAACACTCAAAAAACTAAATTAAAATTCCTCATAGAAATAAAAATTATTTTGCTGAACATATTTTCAATAAATCCTTCAAACCCATGAAACACAAGTCACACCAACTCTTAAAGAACTTTTAAAAAGCACTTTACAAACTCCCTCTGATCAACACTGGAGACATAAAACCCACCTAACAAGGTCAGCTGTAGAGAACATCAAGAAATACAGGGGCCACACAGAAGCACTTGCCTACACAGACAAAACAAATACAGTACATATAAGATTTCAACACATTTTCAAGTCTTTTTAGAGTTGGCAGAAAAATACATGTTCCCTTGAGTCCCATTGAAACTATAAACTTTACCCAGGTCTCAGCTTTGAGTTTGCTGAAATAACTGTGTTTTCCATAGTGTATTTTGTGTTGACTACAAATGTTGGAAAAAGATACATATGCTCTTTCCTTTTATTTTTTTTTTTCTTTTTCCTCTTTGCTGTCCAAGTCAGTAAGTGAACATATGGGACTACACAAAGAACAAACTATTGCACACTGTGGAAACTCTAAAACAAACACATCACCACAATGTAAGTATTAGAGATAAAGAACAGTGACTATAATCAAAATTTAAAAATAGGAGTTAAACAGAAGGCAGAAGCCAGTCAGGCACCAGTGCCAAATGCAAAACAATTTAAGAGCCAATCCATTGTCCCACCCACCTACCAAAAAAAAGCCCAGGGTGGTAACTGTGTAGAGCCAGACAGGAACCAGAGAAAAACCATAACCTATTTACACATAGAGAATACTATGGAGAGGTTAATATTGCTGTGCAAGTGAACATACCAAGATTAGAAGCTTGGCAGAACTTCCTTCTAGGCAATCCGGAAATTTAACATTTTATGACAAGATGCTCCACAAACAACACTGCTGAATAATTTGAAACTTTTAAGTTGCTTTAACAGAATTGGAGTCAAGCAGTTTTCTTCATTTGTTTAGGTATTTTCATCAGCTCACTGACAGTTGTGAGAAAAAGGATGTCACCCACAGGAAGTGTGTTAGCTTTGTGCGCTTGAAGGCTTGCAGGATATATTCATTCCAACTTTTGTGAAGTTAAGGATTAGAAAATACAGGAATGAAGAACAGGACAGGACCTGTGCACATTGTACAACATAAAATACATGTTTAAGTTTAATCTCAAAAGTCTTTTTCTACCATAATCCTTTCTGTTATCATAATGGAATGATACTTAAAAAAAAAAAAAATCACTGAAATTTCAGTCTTTAGACTCCATCAGAACTTCCCAAATCAGAGTCCACCCCTGGGGATCCCAAGTCTTGACAAAGGTATTTCTTTTCAGAAATTCACAATTCAAAATGTTGTGTTGCTCTACAATATTAAATGTTCTGCTTTACTTAAGCTTCAAATGTGATTTAATATCCAGCACAGAGATCCTGGGTCTTCCTCAAGTCATAAACAAGTATGCCCTAGTAACAAGCTCCAACATTTAGTGAGCTGGGGATGGAATTCACCTCACCTTACTTCAGCAGCTAAAACCTTAGGGATTCATTCTTAGGTTAGCTCTCTGGGCTAACAAATTACCCTTGGAGACACTCAACATGTTCCACTGACGAGAGAGGAACCTAAAAGCTACGTGGGATGAGCATCCCTGCTGAGCTGCCCATTTTGTTTCACTGACTAATGGCTAAGTCAGACGGAGCCTAACTTTCAGATGGCTACAGTTAAATGAAATGGGTCCCTCTCTAAAATTTAATCTAAGCCAATGTTATACTTTGTTTGCTGTAATGCAAGGGTGCTACACTTCAAGGGTAGGTGGAGAGACACTTGCCTATAGACCCTGTTAATTAGGCAGCGTCTCCAAAAATACCTCATTTACATAAATATCTAACAGAAGAAAGCGAGAAGCTGCAGTAAAATGTGGATTATTATGCCTATTATTTCCCAAGAGGTTTGAAAATATCTTTCTGCTGTACATTTGGCTGGGAACTATGATCACTCAATACACATGAGTTCATAACATCTCCCTGAAGTTGCCTCTAAAGATCCCTTTTAAGGCAGTTTATTAATCACATTTAAAACTCCTTAACCATGTAAGAAAATTACATGGGGCTTAAATTTCAGTACAATTACCTTTCAGTGGTTGAATTTCCAGCTTTGAGATTTAAGGGGATTTTCTGGAGTTTAATGCTTTTTTGTACCTATGTGCCCTTAGCATTACTGTACTGTTATGCTATAGGAAATGAGGCACTTGTACTTAGAGAACACCAGCTTCTTGTTAAACTCAATCAGCAGACAAACAACTGTGCCTTTGTCACAGAAGCCCAAGTTCAAATGCATAAGGATCAGATAATGAAGAAAAAAATAATCTTGTATGACACAATATGCTTTCACTTTATTTAAGAAGTGAATGCACAAGTATCTAAATCAGATGCTCTGGAACCAAAGCAGTTTAAATGAGTGTATTTTATAACCTAAAATATGCTTAAGCAGTTGGATGTTATAACAGCATATACCACATCAAAATTAAGTTAAAATCAGATTCTTTCTGTAGTCCTAAATATAAAAGAGAAGAAAACAAAACTAAACACAAATAAATGGCCTCAAGCTCTAGAAATATTTTTAAAATTTAAGGGAAGAGGGGTTAAAATAATCAGAATTCATTTTTAGAAACAAATTACCATCTCAACATCCTTGTCTTTTATGTTCTGAATATGTAACAGGAAGTGGGAATTGTCAGAGGTATGTACAACTGTGCCTAAATTATAGCTATAAAGCCAGCTAGCCTAGCTGTTAGAGAACTTCTAGTTAGAACCTACTCAGATTACATGCAGATAATAAAAAGAATTAAGCTAGGAAGCTGAAGGGGTTTTTTGCCCAAGTTATTTAAACATGAATCCAATTACTGAAGTTTCATGGAGCAGCTGTCTCACTCCATTCAGTTTTCCCCTAAAACAAAGATTATATGGCTGTATTGCAGTGCTGAACAATCCTGAATTAATGTGGACAAAAGAAATCTCTTCTACAACATTCTGCTGTGGAAGGGGGTGTGGAAGAATCCCTTTTAGCATAATAAAAATGATGATGATATAATGAATAATTATTATGGGATTTTATAGCTGGAAGGCATGGTAGTTATTTCAAAGCCATTTGTAACCAACAGCCTTATAAAAAGCTAGAATGTATTACATATGTGCAGAAGGTGACTGCGAGCATGTATTCAACCCCAACATTTGAAATAACTAATGTACGCTTGTTACTACAGTAACTACCTCTTGATGACAAAAAGTGAGCTTAAAGTAACTAAATTAATTAATAATCAGCCCTTTCTGAAAGGAGAAATGACGACTTACAAATGAACTTCCATGAGAAGAGACCTCTCCTGTCCTTCTCTTACAGCTATATCATTCCCTTCCAGGAGTAAACTGTTTTTTTTGTTGAAATGCAGAACCTTTAAAAGGTGCTATTGCCAACACTTAAGATGTGGGAGAATGGGATCCTAAATACCCTGGGTCCTGGATTTCTGTGATAAATAAAAGAGCAAGCAGTGGCACTTCTTCCTTCTCAAAAAAAAAAAAAAAATCTGTAAAGGAAAAATAGATTAAGCAATGTCTAAGTTTGCAGTCAGTTTGTATAACAGCCTTGAAATGCACGGACTACTTTACAGACCATGAAGAACTTTTCAATTTTTTTGCTTCATTTCCCTTGCTTTATCGAAATAAAGAAATTCCAGTAAGTTTTGAGGAAACTGTTTTACTTCATTACCACAAGGCAAGACTGTGATATCACTCAAGAAGTGGCCCATATGCTTTTCTCTCTCATCAGGAGTTAAGAATAGATCCCCACTGCTGTTACGCCCATATAGCAAAAGAACGCTTAGTTTGGTAAGTGATCTCCCAGTCTTGATCTCTGCCTGTGAGCTTCATCCTCTTATTTCCCCCACGCTGTTTGGCTGACGAGGAGTGAGAGAGTGGCTGGGCAGGCAGCTGCCCCCCAGCCAAGGTCAGCCCACCATGCTCAGACACATGCAGCCATCCTGAGATGAAGCGTGAATATCCATGTGGGCTATGGAAGTGGGAGATGCATCTAAACATGGGGCAGTTGCTTTAAAAAGAATTATTAATGCTCTGAATATGACTTTGAGGTGGTCAGCTACGTGTAGTAAAACAGCTCCTTTCAAAGTCAGTCTACTTTTTTTTTTTAAAAAGCTAAACATTTCATGGAATTAATAATTCAATATGAAAGCGATTTTGAATTAAATTAATAAAAAGATTGATATTTATTCATTTTTCAAAAGAATCTTGGGAAAGACAATTTTTATATGATTTTTTTGTAAAATTTTTAATTTTGACACTTCAACAGAACATAGTAAGAACCTCATTAGTATGCAGTCACTCACACACATGTACATACACCATTCTGAAAAGCACAAATCATTTTAATTTAAAAACAGATTATTAGCTTCCTGTTTATGCCCCTTTTAATAGAGCCACGGCCTTTGTTTTCTACCAAAACATGCTTGTCTCATTAGGGTACACCTATGCAAATGTCCAGAATTCCTGTTTAGAGTTCCATCGATAGTTTCTGCCCCCACTCTTGAAGATGCGTTGGTGCCACTGGGCAGTTTTGATCTACAGAGGAGCAGACCCAGATAGGTGTGAATGAAGAAGCAGAATACCCTGAGGTGATGTGGATGTGCACGTTCCTCACCACCCTGTGCCCCAGGGATGCAAATGAAGGAGGGCAAATTGCTACAGTTTTTAACATGATGCCCTTGGAAATACTGATCAAGAATCCAGTGATCTGATTTTCAATATGAAAGGAACAGCTGGGCCAGGCAGCACACATGTACAGTCACTGGGTTTGGAAATACTCAAGTGTAAGCATGATTTTGGAGGAGGGAAATGGTGAGGGGAAGGAGATGCAGGCTATCAAACCACTCAAATAATGTGGCCCTAGGCTAGCTACCAATTAGTACCTAAGCTATTTATAACTTAGAAGTTATAAATAGATCTCTTTTGTTAAAATTCTTAATCATGAAACAACTTTTAAGAAATAGTTATTAACATTTCTGTATCAAAAATTATCACTGATGCAGGAACACTGCATTCTATGTTTGTGTGTTCCTAGATACATCTACTATTCTAGTCTTTATTCTGAAGGAGCATGAACTAAAGTATGCATTGAAATGATTGTTTTAAAATGCAAGTGACATACTAGAAAAGCTGCTGCTTGTTCAAAATTAGCTCTTCCTCAAGAGCAAGGATATTGCATTTCAGTTTCCAGGAATTTAAAGGGACAATGCAACCAACACCGATGCCTGTTCATTGTAGCAATATAAACTATATTCCTGTTATTTTGAATCCATTAATAAATTAATCTTTGTCAGAAGAGTGTCTATAAAGGAAGTTCTTAAAAGACCCCAAGGACATTATAGCACTGATGGTTTACCATTATGTGGTATAACAAAGTTTTACTTAACCAGTTCTAAAAGTAGACATATGGATTCCATTAAACCCCTCTCTTTTTTGTGGTGTAATTCTGAATGGCTGTATTATACTACTTATTTAAAATATGGATTGTAACTTCCACCACCAATTAATAAGAGTTCTACACAGTGCATGAAATTTATAACATGCACAAACTTTGTCATCAGCACCTAAAACTTAAACACTCTTGAGAACCGTATTTCAGTTAACTGTTACAAATAGAAGATTAATATGATGAGATCTAAATAACTTTGACGCTAATTAAGTCAGGGACACACAAACTAGTTGCTGGTAAAGTCAATGAAAAGGTGCTTTTCCTGTAAACCCCCTGATATTTTGAGTAATTTTTCTTTTTTTTTTTTTTTTAATGTATGCATTGTTATCCTCTGTCACACATGCATAATCATGCTCCACCACAATATTCCCAAGTAAGGAATTTCCATTTAGTTCTTAAACAAATATTTTAAAAAATAATCCCACATATGAAACTAATCAACTCAACTGATTTCCCTTCCACAATAAAAACTCCCTTCTTCACTATTCTTCCACTTGGTGCCACATTCTGCTCCCCTACATTAGCATTGTCTTTTACCATATTTGTTTCCTTGTTTATACTCTTTTAGGACTTCCTGATTAAAGTATTTAGGCCTTGATCTTACATGTCATTCCTGAACTTTGTGGAGATCATCACAAACCTACAAAAAACTTGCACTATACCTTACTTCAAGATAAGGACTACAACAGAAAAACCCAACAGGCAAGGAACAAAGTGCCAGCTCAAGATTCAAGGGACCATGTTCTTGAAGTGCATCCTACCCAAATAATGAACAGCATGGAAGATTAAGAAATATTTAGAAAAATATAGCTGCATTGCACTTGTACACACACACACACACATATATATATATATGGACTGTCAATCAAAATATATGTCAGTCAAAATCACAGCAGAGGGTAACTAAAAAAGATCAGCACAGGAAAACTTGTTTATCTTTATTCATCCCTTTATTGCTGGGAAATGCAGTTAAAATGCACCAGATTTAGTAAATTTCTCAAGTAGTTAGGAATATTTTCAAAGTCATATATGGAAGTAAAGGAAATAACTCCCCTCTGTTACTGAAAACTACAAATTTTCAAGCCCACATGACCACCAAATTCAACTTAACATAAATTGAATACCAAGAAGTGTTTTTGCTATGAGTTCTAAGAGATCTCACACAGGTGACCACCAAATTCAACTTAACGTAAATTGAATACCAAGAAGTGTGAGTTTTTGCTATGAGTTCTAAGAGATCTCACACAGATGCTGGCCATTAGAAGTAGATACATTGAAGAAAATGGGAGGGAAGAGAAGACCACAAATTCCTGGCACTGGAACAGGTTGCCCAGAGAAGTTACGGATGCCCCATCACTGGAAGTGTTCAAGGCCAAGGTGGATGGAGCTCTGAGCAACTTGGTCTACTGAAAGGTGTCCCTGCCCATGGCAGGGGGGTTGAACTAGATGATCTTTGAGGTCCCTTCCAACCCAAGCCATTCTATGACTCTGTGATCTCAGACTGACTGTTCTCCTCACATGCCAACCTACAGCCTGTGAAGTGTTACAAGGCCATAAAGATGTGCAAGTTTATGTATTGCACAGATCCACATCTCACTGAGCCCATCATCTGCTTGGTTCAGATCAGGAGGAGACCAAGAGGAGGTGATCATATCCTGGAGGATGTTGGCGGTTAATACACATCAGCACCTGTTAAACACTACAAACACAGCTAGGTGAATGTAAGGTTCCAAATTAAATACCTAATCAAGCAGATACTATCACCTTCAACTTTACAGTGACCCTTTTGCAGCTTTTCCGTTCCTGTTTTGGCCTCATTGGCTTATCCTGAATGTGGAAGAGAAAGATCTTCTCCACACAAACCCAAGAAAGTAGTTTCTTTTGAAAACCAGCTCTTCCACTTTCTCTCCTTTCTCCAGTTATGAAACATTGCGTACTTCATACAGCAATCATATAACCAAGAATTAACAATCAAATATAACACACAGCAAATATTCTCAGATGAGTCACTGTACTCTTTACATTCTTGATTTGTTGGTTTCTTTGCTGAGCAATCATCAGCTAATTACCGGGCTAACTATAGAACACCAAAATAGTTACATCTGCTCAGACACAGCCATGAAGGAAAGAAAAGATTTCTCATTTCATACTTGAGTTAAAATGAAAGGTACATAATGATAGTTTTCAAGAGATCCCATTACAACTTTGTTTCAGCTATTCCCAATTTTTGACATAACTTTGTCCTTTATGTTTTTGAGAGGACTGCACAGCTCTATTAACTAATGCCATAACCCTACCTTCAGGGTACTCTCCCTGGTCTTGTAATACATTTGAGCAGATTTGGTTTCCTCAGTTCAGTATCTGGAAAATTCCAATAGATCAGGTAACCTTACAAAAACAGAAACAACCCTTCTACAGAACATAGTGCACAACTTTTTTCATTGCTTTTACATCCCACACACATAAAGTGAGCAAGGAGTGACATCAAATGCTACCATAGACGTTTACTGGCCTTTTACCCAACATGAAAGTCTACCTGGTGGACAGGACAGAGTTGACCACCATACAGCACCTTGGTATTCATAGCAAAGATCTCGATACCCAGGAAAGTTTCTGGAATGTCCTCCACTGCATCAGCAAGCTGTTAAAATCATCACTGTATCAACACAGAAACGTATCGCTCCCCACTGACAGTTGTTCAGTTTGGCAGAGTACTTGCCAAAAAGGCGACTGGCTTTTGTTCAACAAAAACAATGCAACATGGACAACAGGCAGGCAAGTCATGCTGCAACAGCAGCTTTTAAAAGTAGCAGAAAAAAAAAAAAGAAAGCTAAACTTTTTCTGAGAGTTCTCATCTTTTTTTTAAGGAACTGTAAGAGGAATATCTACTACTGTTACAGCTACAGGTAGGGCTGCTGGTGGATATTCAGTTTCCAATTATTTGTTACAACACAGCTGAGAGCAATTAGACAGTTTACATATGACTGGTAGGAGCCCAGTGCACATTATGTGGACCATCAGGTCCTGCAGCCTAAACACAATTCTTGATTTAATGGATAAATGAATTTTGCTAAACCACTTCAAATACAGGAATGTTTTCTGAATCTGTGTGCAGGCTGTTAATACATTTCTATGAAGTCTCATTCCAAAGAGATCACAGCACACTTTGTCTAATCCAATAAAAACTGCACCCCAAAATCCCACACCAATGAATTTGATACTGTTTTCTGGGGCTGCTAGTAAGCTTCTAGACTGACAGCTTGTTTGGCAATTATTTTTCTTTTCACTAAATGATACTTTCTGTGATAGTTGTCTGCTTTTCACGAAAAAGAGGCTTTTTTCCTATTTCTCTGCCTAACCTCGACCACCAATAGAAAACACTTTCTTGTTTTTCTCCAACAAGTACACTAATTCCTTCACTCTTTTTCCACATTTCTGTGCTGTGGAATCATAGTATTCTTGGCCCTAAAGGAGAGGTCTGATGATTAAGAAAGGGACAAAGTAAGGCTACAGATTCACTGTATCTCTCTTACTGCTCAATTGCCAGTGCCATGGAACTTGTCTTATTCTTACAAAAGCCATTAATGAAGACCTGAAATTTCTGCTAGGCTGTCTTGTAAGAGAAAGGAGATAAAATAGCAGCACATTAATGCAATACCCTAATTTTGCGCCATTATTAAATCAGTAATTAATCAATAATTAATTAGGTGATCTCAATAGAATGTCTCCTCCATTTATTAAAGGAATGTTCTTTCTCTTACACAAATGTAATAAAAGTCTGCCTGGCTTGGAAGCCAACAGACAGAAATATCTCCACAACAAACTCCATGGAGTAGAAAGGGAAACTTTATAAAAAACCATGATGGCTTTCAGTATAAACAATACAAATCTCTACAGCACACAGTGTGTCTGATGTACTCCGGGTGAAAGAACCTATTTCATAACAACAGGTCCATTTATGGTCCATTATGTTTGAAACCATTTTGATCTTTCAAAACCTTTTGAAACATCACAAATCACCACTGTAAGCAGTTGTGTGAGCGGGCAGTCTGGTCCTGGGGCACCTAGAAGAGAGACACAAATGGGACCCAGCAAGGAGCTTAAGACTTCTGCTGTGTTGGAATGGAGGCAGTGGCTGAGCCAAGCCCTTTCTGCCTCCTGCTCCTCTGCCACAGGAAGGGCCTGTCCAAGTGCACAGTGGAGCAAGTGCTGAGGGACAGTTTGTCTCCTGGGGCAAGTCCAGCTTCATAGAATGGGATTTCTGGAGCTGTAAACATCTCCTGAAAGCAGCTGTGAGGTGGGAGTCCAGCCCCCACACTTCGTGCGCCATGTGGGAGCTTGAGTTAATTTAGTCTGGCAAAGAGGATCTAAAATGGGGTCTAAGCTGTCCTTGGCACCAAGTGAAAAGTTTGCTAAGGGTTGGTCCATGTTGGCCGTGGTTCCGAGCTCTCCATGGTGAGGCCATGCCAGATGAGATGGAAAAAGGAGGCTGGGGAGGTGCTGGACAATGGCTTACGCAGGGAAATCCAAGCAAGTGCAGAAGTGTATTGCTGAGTTTAGCAACAGAAATGGAAGAACCACTAATACCAATGACAACTTGTATATTTCTTGTAGCCATGGTAAGGAAGCAGTGATACTGGCTGCCCAGGGAAGCATTTGAGTCCCCATCCCTGCAGGCATTTAGAAAACATGCAGATGGGGCATTTAGGGGCATGTTTTAATGGTGGTCATGGCAGTGCTGGGTTAACAGCTTGACTCACTCATCTTGGAGATCTTCTCCAAGGTAAATGATTTTATGATTCAATTATATAATGAGGACACTTGATCAATATTCTGTCTTTCACAAATTTCAAGCAAAAGTCTAATACCTTGACAATCAAAGAGGAAAACAGTGCATGGAAAAATTAAAATTGTATTCAAAAGGCTTTCAAGCTTCCTTTCCATGTGCATGCTCCCCACAGATAAGATACACACATTCCAGTTTGGAGACCAGTGTTTGGAGGCTGTTTTTCCTCACTGAGCAACTAATTTATTGGCAAATGAGATCGTTATCATCACTTCCAAAATCTTAATAGCAGATGCTATGGTATCATTAGGAATTTGTTCTTTCTCACCTTTTGAGCGATCTGTGCAATTCTCAGATAAAATTTGGGAAGGAAAACCAGTCTCATATGAAAAGATCGTGGTAAAGTAGAACGGCTTGGATTTACTGCTTCATAAACTAGAATTACTTTTTATTATTCCCAATGCAAAAAAGCCACTCGCATAACTGAGGAGTCTTCTTCTTCTGTAAGATGTAGTAATGAATTCTTCACATATTCTTTAGTTTGCCCTGTTTCTTGATTCAATGAAGAATACTGAGCTGAAGGTAATAAAGGTACTGGCCCTGTCTATTTAAGCTGTGTCCAGCCAGATGCAACAGGCATCAACATATAATATCAAACAGTTGAAATTTCTTAAGGTCTTTTGCTCTTAACCCCAACATAAACCAATAGCAGATGAGCCTTGTCAACAATTTGCCAGTCGCTTAATACACTCCAACTATCATGTTCTAGACTGCACACTACATATCTGGTTGGCATTAAAGTGCATAATGAAGAACATATTTGCATCCTGTATTTTTCCAATCTTAATCACTATATTACAGGCTTAACAGGCTTACAGTTCATGTCAGGAGCCAAATTGTTCTAATAAAATATGAAGCATTTATCTACTGAGAGGCTGGAAAGAGCAAATTTTGTTTATTGCCAAGTCTGAAACAATGCTAACTAGAGTGTGTGTTACTTAATCTCATTCATGCCCATAAGATTTTACATGCTAAGACTAAGCTGAGTAAATAAAATTCAGAGACTTGAAGGAAATCCCATTCTCTTATTTTTATTGAACATTAGTAACAAGCTAGGCTCTGTACTGGAAATAGCCTGTTTTCCAGCTCACTTCAGCTACATCTAAGGCACCTAAGGCTTCATTATCATCTACATAGGATGTGAAAACTTCTGGGCAAATAAGCAAAGAAGAACAGTCCTACTAGAACCCAAGGAAAGTACTGGATAAGCAAAGCTTCTTCACAAACACATCCACCTGTTACAAAATTTCACCTGACACTGTAAACCAATGGTGATATTCTCATTCCACTCAGGTCAGCAGATGAGCCATTCATTTCACAGGGCCAGAATTCTCACTGTATCTTTGCCTTAAGGAACTTACAGAGCAGTTTAAGCAAATAGAAATACGATGCTCTGAAGTCCAAGCATGAGATTCTGACCACGGTGTTGCTGTCTAGGAAGAAAGCTTCCAAAGAACATGCCAGATAAAGGCATTAAAAGAAGAAAAAAAGTAATGTAAAGGAGCAGATCTTCCAAGCTAAAAACATGCAACCAAAAAAAAAGCATGTAGCATAATGCAAGCAAAACCAAAATACTAGACAACAGAATTGAATTTATTTCTCAGATGTGCAGAGTCTTCACCATTGTAGAGCTGCTGCAAGACTATGCAAGGAGCAAGTGTCCCATTTTCCAGAAAAAGAAAGGTGGATACAGGATGTTTTCTGAACAACTTCACCAAGGTCACATATGTTGAGAATCAGGAAATGAAAATATATCTTCTGTGCACCTGAGAGATATCATTGCAGTCATCCTGCTCTAAATACTTAGCAAAACTGAACACAATCATTACAAAACCATTACTCATGAAACTCTTTCAAAAACTCAAATTACTAGATTTTTGAAACTTTGTAGGAATTTTTGAAATTATCTTTCAAAACAAAAATTAACCAATGAAACCATTTTCAATAAGGACAGGTTTTTTGGATGTTGGGAGACAAGAAGGTGGTATTTCAAATAAATACGGAATTTTCAGCAATAAGCTCTGAGGAAATGCTGGATTTGCAGGCAAGACAAAAGAGCTTATAGACACTTGGACAAACAGTGAAGGAAGAATAAATGCCAGTTATGCTACCATAGCTGCACTTGACTGAGAAGAGGAGCAGCACAACAATTTAACTAGAAAGGGGAAGGCAGAAGAGCAGAACAGGTGTCTTTAAACAATGGGGAAACACAGGATTGAAAAATTAGAAATCTGAAAATATGAAAGTATCTGAGTTAGAGAAAGATATATTAAAAACACATCTCAAAACTGAATGTCTCCACACTACACAAACCTACACTTAGCTGCAGGACATCACTTTAATTCAATCCAACATCACTGGGCTTTACATCCTGCTTGTACTTGCCACATCCAAAACATCCACCAAATCTTCCGTCATCCTCCCTGTTGTCAACCCCAGGCATCAGAGTTTGAGACTTCAAAGATGATGGACCAGACTTAGAAATCTTGAACTAGAACAGATGGAGCATATTTGCTTTTCAGATACATATAGTTATCTCCACATCTTGCAGGAATATTATTAAAAATGAAATTAAATGTAGTAGCTTCTGTATTTCAGATCCACTTAAATCACAGCAGGCTGGGTGTCATCGTGAAAAATGACACTTAATAACTACAGGGCTTTTTAAAATTCCAATGAGAATTCCCTCATAAAGAAGATAAAAATGTATTAAATTTACCTGTGTACTCTGAGTGCTTACCATTCAGTACATTTCAAGCAGAAATTAGAAATAGTATTTGGCAAGGGCTTATTGATTTGTTTTCATAACCCTGTGGAAATGCAAGTACAGTCTTAGAAACAGGTCATGTGTTTCTAAAAAACTAAAAGCTATCTGGCTGACATTACACAGATTATGTTTGCAGTGTGAATAATGAGAGACCAGAGGATTAAAAAAAAGACAGTGGAAGCTCTGAGAAGGTAAAGAGGAAAATTCTATATCCTTTTTTTATATTCTTAATACAAAAATACACATTTCTTAATTTTGAGAATATCTTAAATTTTTAAAACTATGTTTCCACTTTCAGATAAGTTAAATTTAGTAAGGTGTTCAGCTTAGTAACTCTTAACTGTGGGCCTCTTTGAGACATCTGAATTTCACAGCCCAGTTCTGAGGTATCTGATAATGCAATTACCTCATTTTGGAAGGAAGTAAAACATAATTTGGGTTTTTTTAAGAATACATAAGTTCTTCATGCAACAATTAAGTCAGACTACTGCAAATACCTACCTGCAACTGAAGAGCTCCATTCTTTGTATCTGAAAGTTTAAATGTCAGGATAAAACCCCATTTAAATACTTTCAGACACTTACCTAGTAATGAAAAAAGGCAGTAGTAGCTTCTGCACCCTGCAGAGCACTGATGCAGAGTCACAGAGGTTTTGCTGTCTCATTTCTGATAGACATGACAGCACAAACGACTCTGCATCAGACAGAGCCAGCACTTTCTAAAGCTCCTAGATCAATGCCATGGATGCAATGTCCTACATGCTGCTGTGTGCTCAGTCAATAAACTTGGAGGCAGGAAACTTATTTATGTGCTTATTATCCTTCATAATAACCATATAAATGCCTAGAGATTAACACCTGTTAGCCATGCATATCACTGATACAATTTAAACTGCACTGTGATAAAACACGACCCCCTACACCAGAGGTACTGAGGCACAGAAGGGAAAGACAGACTTTCAGTGCCTGCTTAAGCTGCTCAACACTTATTTAAGAAAAACAGAGAGAGAAAAAAAACTTGTAGACACACATGCAAAAATCTGTTATGGGGTGGTGGGGCAGAAGAATCTGGTTTTAAACATACTGACCAGCTCTGTTGGTAAGAGAACCAGGCACCTTGGATTCAAATTTCATGCTCTCACCACTAAACCACAATCCCTGCAGAGCATTTAAGTAAAGCTGTAAAATGGAACATCAAACAGCAAATGCAAAGCTCTAGGATGTACTTGAATATTATCAAGAGCATTCAGCTAATCAGATTTCTTCTTAGCTAAACATACATAAACAAAAGAGAAATTACTACGCACAGTAGAATATCATGGGGATCTCTACATGATTACTACAAGGGGAGAGAGAGTGTGTTTCTGTTACAAACTAAGAATGAATGACAAAAACAAGATACAAATAAACTCAATAACAAGCAGTGATGAAATACAAGTCAACTATGTTTGTGGCTAAACAAAATGGTTTAATCTTAGTTACAATTTCATAATTTAGTGGTATGAGATGTAAATGCAAAAGAAGATTAACTCTAAATAGTTCTGACATTAGATCATTGCAATATAAGTCTCTTGAGAGACATGCTATTCCTCCACAGCACTGCATTTCATTGTGTGTTTTTTCTCATTACATATCCACCAAACTTAACTGTGGCTTGAGGTATTTTTAAGATCAAGTCCAGAATGGCACATGCTATGCTGAACCTCAAAAACATAGAATCAATTACCACTTTGTGTAGAAAAAGAAACTTTGCATCGAAAATTTTACATGGAAATTGTTATACTGAGCAAAAGCATTGCTCACTCCAGCAGCAATCAATGCTTTAGAGGAAGGTATCAGAAACCTCTTCGTGGCAAAGGCAAATTCATCTCCCCATTAAGAGTATTCCCAGTCTGTGACACTCAAGGCTGTATCTAGAAGCATGAGATGAAACTATAACCTTAATCAGAAAATTTGTATTTTTGTATTGCTATATAAAAGTATTACCTACTTTATCATTCAATAGTCAAACCTCAGATTTAGCAATATAGGGGCCTGCTGTGGTGAACACCTGTCTAGTTGCATGACACTGGCACGATCATTTTATTTTCTTCAACCCCTATGCCATGAGTAAAAAGAGAATATCACTTGTGACTTGTTTTTTCAGAGGTACTAAGCAGCCCCAAATGTCATTCTCTTTTACTTTATTTTGTAACCCCAGGACTCCACTTCTACCCCTGTAAGAGATACCCATCACTTCAGAGAGACGCATGGGAAAGCATCCTGAGCACTCTAAAACACTATCACGAAACAGAAGAACACATGATTTTCAAAGACACAATCACAGTAATCATGTTATTAAGAATAAGGTCACTGGGTTTGCTAACACCACATAATCAGAAATCATGGTGGATGAAGTACCATTGCTACTAACCACTCCACGGGGTCTTCTCCTGGAATTTGAAGTGTCAGTGCATGTATTTTTTTTGAAGCTGCCCACATCTATGGATATGAACTACACGTGTAGCTGCTTATCAGCTAGAGTGCATACACTGAGCTCCCAGCAAAGATAAAAGCAACAGAATGCAGATGAAAAAAAAAAGTTGACTTTAGTAATTAGAAAAAGGCAGCTGCAGCTAATAAGGAGAAGGAATGTTAAACTGAGACCTTTTTATTTTTTTTTTTTAAACTTACTACAGCTGAGACACAGAAGCCAAGTAAATCACTGGACTCTTTCACTCCATGACTTCTGGTAGAGAACTGTGCACAGAAAAACCACTGCAGCTGATCTGGTAGGAACACAAGCCCTAACTCTTAACTTAACGAAAAAAATCTTCGTTCAGGTCACATCTTGGCAAAGTCTAATCCTTCTCAGGTGACATTACATGTATTCGACCACATCCAGTTGATCTCTTCAAATATTTTCCTTCCTCTCCTCCTTAAGCCTTCCAGTGTGTTTAAGTAGCACAGACTAATGTTATTTTACCCAATGAGCCTCATGTTACATCAGGCTCAATATGTAGAAGTTTCACTTAGTGCCTGCTTGGAAAGCTATTAGAGAAAACAATATAAAACCAAGTCTCTGTTCAGACTCAGGTTTAACAGAGTTACATTTCACCCCTTTTCCAAAGCCAAAATAAACCCTACATATTGATGCCACCGCTAATTACAATAACTGAAATAAAAGTTGGAAGCAGCAAGACTTTTTCCAGGAGTCTGATGAAAGAGCTAAAAGTAATTAAGTTCTCAAATACAGCATTAGCAAATTGGCAACAATATCCCAGAGCAAGCACCACCTCAAGAATATCTGCTATGCCCGAGACAGATTGACATCACCCCCAGATTTACAACAAAATGAGTGACACCAGAGTTAGGTCTAGCATCATAATTATTATATTCAGAGTACACTCTTTGGTATCTGTAAATACTTGAGAGAAGAAAAATGGGTGAGCAAGGAACTCAGGTGATGCAAAATTAGCATGACATAGAATCTTCTTTTTATGACACTCTGTGCTACTGCTAAATACCAAGAAGCTTCTCTGGGCTGATATTAGTACTCCAACAATGTTAAGGGGATTGCAACTGTACATGATTCAGTCACTAAGGATTCCTAAAGGGAAATGGATTGCCTGTTCCCTCTCCACATCTGGCTATAACTAAAAAGAAAAAAGCAGGCACAAGCCAGGTACCCAATATATTTCCAAACCACCTCTCACAGAACAGCTGAGGTTGGAAGGAACGCCTGGAGGTGAAAGGAACCATTTGCTCCAATTACCCTGCTCAAGTAGGGACAGACAAATGCAGCTGCCCAGGACCACACGTGGATGACTTCTGAGTATCTCCAAGGGCAGAGACTCCACAACCTCCCTGGACAAGACATGCCAGTCCTCAGTCAGGACTGTGAAAAAGTCTTTCCTGATGTTCAGAGGGTACCTCCTCTATTTCACTTTGTGCTCATTGCTTCTTGTTCTGTCACTGAGCACCATTGGCAAGAGCCTGGCCCTGACCTATTTGCACCCTCCCTTCAGCTACATTGATGAGAACCCCTCTGAGCCTTCTCTGGCCTGAACAGTCCCAGCTCTCTCAAGCTTTCCTCACAGGAGAGATGCTCCAGTCCCTTAATCATCTTTGTGGTCCTTTGCTGAACTCTCTCTAGTTCTGAGGAGCCCAGAGAAGGACGCAGCATTCAGCTGTGCTTCACCAGTGCTGACTAAAGGAATTACCTGCTAGCAATCCAGACCACCATTATCCTTCCTTGCAGCAAGGGAACATTGCTGGCTCACATTCAGCACAGCATCAACCATGTCCCCCAGGGCCCTTTCTG